>NC_060121.1:51992211-52295242 GCF_021461395.2 Schistocerca americana | reverse complement strand
CCAACATAGAGACTCAAATGAGGGAGGAGCTTTCTGCAGCTTCTCTCTTAAATACTTCCAATAGGATAATGAATGAAATGCGATGATTCTATCAGTGAAGTAATCATATCAAAGTAGATACTCAAATGAGGGAGGAGCTTTCTGCAGCTTCTCTTTTAAGTAATTCCAATAGGATAATGGATGAAATGTGATGATTCTGTCAGTGTGGTAATCATACCAACATAGAGACTCAAATGAGGGAGGAGTTTTCTGCAGCTTCTCTCTTAAATACTTCCAATAGGATAATGGATGAAATGTGATGATTCTGTCAGTGTAGTAGTCATGCCTACATAGAGACTCAAATGAGGGGGGAGCTTTCTGCAGCTTCTCTCTTAAATACTTCCAATAGGATAAAGGATGAAATGTGATGATTCTGTCAGTGTAGTAATCATACCAACATAGAGACTCAAATGAGGGAAGAGCTTTCTGCAGCTTCTCTCTTAAATACTTCCAATAGGATAATGAATGAAATGCGATGATTCTATCAGTGAAGTAATCATATCAAAGTAGATACTCAAATGAGGGAGGAGCTTTCTGCAGCTTCTCTTTTAAGTAATTCCAATAGGATAATGGATGAAATGTGATGATTCTGTCAGTGTGGTAATCATACCAACATAGAGACTCAAATGAGGGAGGAGTTTTCTGCAGCTTCTCTCTTAAATACTTCCAATAGGATAATGGATGAAATGTGATGATTCTGTCAGTGTAGTAGTCATACCTACATAGAGACTCAAATGAGGGGGGAGCTTTCTGCAGCTTCTCTCTTAAATACTTCCAATAGGATAATGGATGAAATGTGATGATTCTGTCAGTGTAGTAATCATACCAACATAGAGACTCAAATGAGGGAGGAGCTTTTTGCAGCTTTTCTCTTAAATACATCCAATAGGATAATAAATGAAATGTGATGATTCTGTCAGTGTAGTAATCATACCATTATAGAGACTCAAATGAGGGAGGAGCTTTCTGCAGCTTTTCTCCTAATATTTCCAATAGGATAATGGATGGGATAAGATGATTCTGTCAGTGTAGTAATCATACCAACATAGTGACTCAAATGAGGGAGGAGCATTCTGCAGGTTCTCTCCTAAATACTTCCAATAGGATAATGGATGAAATGCGATAATTCTGTCAGTGTTGTAACCATACCAACAGAGTGACTGAAATGAGGGAGGAGCTTACTTTAGTTTCTTACTGAACTACTTCACATAGGATAGTGGATGAAATGTGATTATTCAGTCTGTGACGTAACCATACCAGCAAGAAAATGCAAATGAGGGCGGAGCATTCTGCAGCTCCAGTGTGAAATACTTCACATAGAAAAATGGATGAAATGCAATGATTCTGTCAGTGTAGTAACCATACCAACACAGAGACTCAAATGGGGGAGGAGCTTTCTGCAGCTTCTCTCTGAAGTACTTTTCAATGGATAATGGATGAACTGCGATGATTCTGTCAGTGTAGTAACCATATCATCAAAGAGAGTCATATGAGGGAGGAGCTTTCTGCAGCTACCATCAGCAATATTTCACATAGGCTAATAGATGAAATGTGATGTTTATGTCTGTGAAGAAAAAATACCAATAATGAAACGAAAATGAGGCATGAGCTATCAGCAGCTTCCATCAGAAATATTTCACATAGGGTTATAGATGAAATGCGATCATTCGGTCAGTGTAGTAATCATACCAAAATAGAGACTCAAATGAGGGTGGTGCTTTCTGCAGTTTCTCTCTAAAATACTTCCAGTAGAATAATGGATGAAATTTTTGATTCTGTCAGTTTAGTAATCATAGCAACACAGAGACTCAAATGAGGGAGGAGCTTTCTGAAGCTTCTGTCTTAAATACTTCCAATAGGATAATGGATGAAATGCTATGATTCTGTCAGTGTCGTAACCATATCAACAAAGAGACTCAAATGAGAGAGGAGCTTTCTGCAGTTTCCATCAGAAATATTTCACGTCGGCTAATAGATGAAATGCTATGATTGTGTCTGTGTTGTAATCATACCAATAAAGAAATGCAAATAAGGCAGGAGCTTTCTGTAGCTTCCCTCTTTAATACTTCCAATTGGATAATGGATGAAATGCTCAATTCTGTCAGTGTAGTAATCATACCAACATGGAGACACAAATGAGGGAGTAGCTTTCTGCAGCTTCTCTCTCAAATGCTTCTAATAGGATAATGGATGAAATGCGATGATTCTGTCAGTGTGATAATCATACCAACATAGAGACTCAAATGAAGAAGGAGCTTTCTGCAGCTTCTTTCTTAAATACTTCCAATGGGATAATGGATGAAATACGATGATTCTGTCAGTGTAGTAATCATACCAACATAGATACACAAAAGAGGGAGGAGCTTTCTGCAGCTTCTCTCTTAAATACTTCCAATAGGATAGTGGGTGAAATGCGATCATTCTGTCAGTGTAGTAATAATACCAACATGGAAACTCAAATGACGAGGGAGCTTTCTGCAGCTTTTCACTTAAATACTTCCATTAGGATAATGGATGAAATGCGACGATTCTGTCAGTGTAGTAATAATACCAACATGGAGATTTAAATGACAAGGTAGCTTTCTGCAGCTTCTCTCTTAAATACTTCCAATAGGATAATGGATGTAATGTGATGATTCTGTCAGTGTAGTAATCATACCAACATAGAGACTCAAATGAGGGAGGAGCTTTCAGCAGCTTTTCTCTTAACTACTTCCAATAAAATAATGGATGAAATGCGATGATTCTGTCAGTGTAGTAATAAAACCAACATGGAGACTCAAATGACGAGGGAGCTTTCTGCAGCTTTTCTCTTAAACACTTCCAAGAGGATAATGGATGAAATGCGCTGATTCTGTCAGTGTAGTAATCATATCAAATCTGATTTTCAAATGAAGGAGGAGCTTTCTGCAGCTTCTCACTGAAGTACTTTTCAACGGATAAAGTATGAAATACGATGATTCTGTCAGTGTAGTAACCATATCATCAAAGAGACTCATATGAGGGAGGAGCTTACTGCAGCTACCATCAGCAATATTTCACATAGGCTAATAGATGAAGTGTGATGTTTATGTCTGTTAAGAAAAAATACCAATAAAGAAACGAAAATGAGGCATGAGCTATCAGCAGCTTCCATCAGAAATATTTCACATAGGGTATTAGATGGAATGCGATCATTCAGTCAGTGTAGTAAACATACCAACACTGAGACTCAAGTGAGGGTGGTGCCTTCTGAAGTTTCTCTATTAAATACTTCCTATAGGATAATGAATGAAATACTTGATTCTTTCAGGTTAGTAATCATACCAACATATACACTCAAATGAGGTAGGAGCTTTCTGCAGCTTTTCTCTGAAATACTTCCAATAGGATAATGGATGAAATGTGATGATTCTGTCAGTGTGGTAATCATACCAACATAGAGACTCAAATGAGGGAGTAGCTTTCTGAAGCTTCTCTCTTAAATACTTCCAATAGTATAATGGATGAAATGCTATGATTCTGTCAGTGTAGTAATCATACCAACACAGAGACTCAAATGGGGCAGGAGCATTCTGCAGCTTCTCTCTGAAGTACTTCTAATATGATAATGGATGAAAATAGATGATTCTGTCAGCGTAGTAACTATATCAACTAAGAGACTCAAATGAGGGAGGAGCTTTCTGCATTTTCCATCAGAAATATTTCACGTCGGCTAATAGATGATATGCGATGAGTGTGTCTGTGTTGTAATCATACCAATAAAGAAATGCAAATGAGGCAGGAGCTTTGTGCAGCTCCGCTCTTAAATACTTCCAATTGGATAATGGATGAAATGCTCGATTCTGTCAGTGTAGTAATCATACCAACAAAGATACTCAAATGAGGGAGGAGCATTCTGCATCTACTATCTTAAATATTTCCAATAGGATAAGTTATGAAATGCGATGATGCTGTCAGTGTAGTAGTCATACCAACAAAGAGACCCAAATGAGGGAGGAGCCTTCGGCAGATACTCCCTTAAATTCTTCCAATAGGATAATGGCTAAAATGCGATGATTCTGTCAGTGTAGTAATCATATCAACATAGACACTAAATTAGGTAGGAGCTTTCTGCAGCTTCTCTCTTAAATACTTCCAATAGGATAATGGATGACATGTGATGATTCTGTCAGTTCATTAAACATACCTACATAGAGACTCAATTGAGAGAGGAGCTTTCTGCAGCTTCTCTCTTAAATATTTCCAATAGGATAATGGATGAAATGCGATGATTCTGTCAGTGTAGTAATCATACCAAATTTGATACTCAAATGAGGGAGGAGCTTTCTGCAGCTTCTCTCTTAAATACTTCAAATAGGATAATGGATGAAATGCGATGATTCTGTCTGTGTAGTGATCATACCAACATAGAGAGTCAAATGAGGAGGGAGCTTTCTGCAGCTTCTCTCTTAAATAATTCCAGTAGGATATTGAATGTAATATAGTGATTCAGTCAGTGTGGGAATCATACCAACATAGAGACTGAAATGAGTGAGGAGCTTTCTGGATCTTCTCTCTTAAATACTTCCAATAGGACAATGGATGAAATGCTTTGATTCTGTCAGCGTAGTAACGATACCAACGTAGAGACTCAAATAAGAGAGGAGCTTTCTGCAGCTTCTCTCTTAAATACTTACAATAGGATAATGGATGAAATGGGGTGATTCTGTCAGTGTGGTAATCATACCAACATAGGGACTCAAATGAGGGAGGAACTTTCGGGAGCTTCTATCTTAAATACTTCCAAAAGCATAATGGATGAAATGTGATGATTCTGTCAGTGTAGTAATAATACCATTATAGAGACTCAAATGAGGAAGGAGCTTTCTGCAGTTTCTCTCTTAAATACTTCCAATATTGTATCGGATGAAATGTAATGATTCTGTTAGTGAGGTAATGATACCAAAATAGAGACTCAAATGAGGGAGGAGCTTTCTGCAGCTTCTCTCTTAAATACTACCAATAGGATAATGGATGAAATGCCTGATTCTGTCATTGTAGTAATCACATACACATAGAGACTCAAATGAGGTACGAGCTTTCTGCAGCTTCACTCTTAAATACTTCCAATAGGATAATAGATGAAATGCGATGATTCTGTCAGTGTTGTAATCATACAACATAGAAACTCAAAAGAGGGATGAGCTCTCAGCAGCTTCCATCAGAAATATTTTACATAGGCTAATATATGAAATGCGATGATACTGCCAGTGTGGTAATCATACCAACATAGAGACTCAAATGAGGGAGGAGCTTTCAGCAGCTGCCATCAGAAATGTTTCACATACGGTAATAGATGAAATGCGATGATTCTGTCACGGTATTAATAATACCAACATTTGTGTGTCTTTGTTGGTGTGATTACTACCTAGAGAGAAACATCGCATTTCATCCACTACCCTATGTGTAGAATTTCTGAAAGTAGCAGCAGGAAGCACCTCACTCGTCTGCGTCTTATTGTTGGTGTGGTTACTACAAAACCATTATCATCGCATTTGATCCATTATTCAATGTGAAGTATTTCTGAGAGAAGCTGCATAAAGCACTTCCCTCATTCCCATGTCTTATTTGATATGGTTACTACAATGCAAGTATCATCACATTCCATCCATAACCATATGTCAAGTATTTCTGAGAGGACCTGCAGGTATCTGAACCCTCATTTGCTTCCCTTTGTTTGTATGGTTACTACAAACCTAAATTAAATCATTCCATTAATTACCCTATGTGAAGTTTTTCTGAGAGAAGCTGCAGGAAGCGCGTCCCTCATTTGCATCTCTTTGTAGGTACGGTAAATAATACGCAATATTCGACGCATTTCATCCATTACCCAATATGAAGTATTTCTGAGAGAAGCTGAGGGAAACTCCTCCCTCATTTGCTTTCTTTAGTAGTATGGTTACCACAAAGCAACGATCATCGCATTTCATCCATTCTCTATGGGAAGTATTTCTGAGTAAAATCTGCAGAAAGCTCCTCCCTCATTTGAGTCTCTGTGTTTGTATTGTTACTACACAAACAGAATAATCACATTCCATCCATTATGCTATGTGAAGAATTTCAGTAAAACGCTGCAGAATGCTCCTCCCTCATTCCGTCTCTTTGTTGGTATGGTTCAACACTGACAGAATAATCACATTACATCCAGCATTCTGCACCTCCTGTGTGAAATACTTCACATAGGAAAATGGATGAAATGCAATGATTCTGTTAGTGTAGTAACCATATCAACAAAGACACTCAAATGGAGGAGGTGCATTCTGCAGCTTCTCTCTGACGTACTTCCAATAGGATAATGGATGAAATGTGATGATTCTATCAGTGTAGTAGTCATACCTACATAGAGACTCAAATGAGGGGGGAGCTATCTGCAGCTTCTCTCTTAAATACTTCCAATAGGATAATGGATGAAATGCGATGATTCTGTCAGTGTAGTAATCATGTCAAAATAGATACTCAAATGAGGGAGGAGCTTTCTGCAGCTTCTCTCTTAAATACTTCCAATAGGATAGTGGATGAAACGCGATGATTCTGTCAGTGTGGTAATCATATCAAAATTGATACTCAAATGAGGGAGGAGCTTTCTGGAGCTTCTCTCTTAAATACTTCCAATAGGATAATGGATGAAATGTGATGATTCTATCAGTGTAGTAGTCATACCTACATAGAATCATCACATTTCATCCATTATCCTATTGGAAGTATTTGAGAGAGAAGCTGCAGAGAGCTCCCCCCTCATTTGAGACTCTGTCAGTGTAGTAATCATACCAGCATAGATACTCAAATGAGGGAGGAGCTTTCTGCAGCTTCTCTCTTAAATACTTCCAATAGGATAATGGATGAAATGTGATGATTCTGTCAGTGTAGTAACCATACCAACATAGAGACTCAAAACAGGGAGGAGCTTTCTGCAGCTTCTCTCTTAAATACTTCCAATGGGATAATGGATGAAATGTGATGATTCTGTCAGTGTAGTAAACATATCGAAATAGATACTCAAATGAGGGAGGAGCTTTCTGCAGCTTATCTCTTAAATACTTCCAATAGGAAAATCGATGAAATGTGATGATTCTGTCAGTGTAGTAATCATACCAACATAGAGACTCAAATGAGGGAGGAGCTTTCTGCAGCTTCTCTCTTAAATACTTCCAATAGGATAATGGATGAAATGCGATGATTCTGTCACTGTAGTAAACATATCAAAATAGATACCTAACTGAGGGAGGAGCTTTCTGCAGCGTCTCTCTTAAATACTTCGTATAGTATAATGGATGAAATTTGATGATTCTGTCAGTGTAGTAATAATATCAAAGTAGATACTCATATGAGGGAGGAGCTTTCTGCAGCTTCTCTCTTAAATTCTTACATTAGGATAATGGATGAAATGCGATGATTCGGTCAGTGTAGTAATCATATCAAAATATATACTCAAATGAGAGAGGAGCTTTCTGCAGCTTCTCTCTTAAATACTTCCAATAGGATAATGGATGAAATGCGATGATTCTGTCAGTGTAGTAATCATACCAACATAGAGACTCAAATGAGGGGGGAGCTTTCTGCAGCTTCTCTCTTAAATACTTCCAATAGGATAATGGATGAAATGCGATGATTCTGTCAGTGTAGTAATATTACCAACAATGAGACTCAAATGAGGGAGGAGCTTTCTGCAGCTTTTCTCTTAAATACTTCCAATAGGATAATGGATGAAATGTGATGATTCTGTCAGTGTAGTAATCATACCAACATAGAGACTCAAATGAGGGAGGAGCTTACTGCAGCTTCTCTCTTAAATACTTCCAATAGGATAATGGATGAAATGCGATGATTCTGTCAGTGTAGTAATCATACCAACATAGAGACTCAAATGAGGGGGGAGCTTTCTGCAGCTTCTCTCTTAAATACTTCCAATTGGATAATGGATGAAATGCGATGATTCTGTCAGTGTAGTAATCATACCAACTAAGAGACTCAAATAAGGGAGGAGCTTTCTGCAGCTTCTCTCTTAAATACTTCCAATAGGATAATGGATGAAATGTGATGATTCTGTCAGTGTAGTAATCATACTACAGTGAGACTCAAATGAGGGAGGAGCTTTCTTCAGCTTCTCTCTTAAATACATCCAATAGGATAATGGATGAAATGTGATGATTCTGTCAGTGTAGTAATCATACCAACATAGATACTCAAATGAGGGAGGAGTTTTCTGCAGCTTTTCTCTTAAATACTCCCAATAGGATAATGGATGAAATGCGATGATTCTGTCAGAGTAGTAACCATATCAAAATAGATACTCAAATGAGGGAGGAGCTTTCTGCAGCTTCTCTCTTAAATACTTCCAATAGGATAGTGGATGAAACGCGATGATTCTGTCAGTGTAGTAATCATATCAAAATAGATACTCAAATGAGGGAGAGCTTTCTGCAGCCTCTCTCTTAAATACTTCCAATAGGAAAATGGATGAAATGCAATGATTCTGTCAGTGTAGTAATCATACCAACATAGAGACTCAAATGAGGGGGGAGCTTTCTGCAGCTTCTCTCTTAAATACTTCCAATAGGATAATGGATGAAATGCGATGATTCTGTCAGTGTAGTAATATTACCAACAATGAGACTCAAATGAGGGAGGAGCTTTCTGCAGCTTTTCTCTTAAATACTTCCAATAGGATAATGGATGAAATGTGATGATTCTGTCAGTGTAGTAATCATACCAACATAGAGACTCAAATGAGGGAGGAGCTTACTGCAGCTTCTCTCTTAAATACTTCCAATAGGATAATGGATGAAATGCGATGATTCTGTCAGTGTAGTAATCATACCAACATAGAGACTCAAATGAGGGGGGAGCTTTCTGCAGCTTCTCTCTTAAATACTTCCAATTGGATAATGGATGAAATGCGATGATTCTGTCAGTGTAGTAATCATACCAACTAAGAGACTCAAATAAGGGAGGAGCTTTCTGCAGCTTCTCTCTTAAATACTTCCAATAGGATAATGGATGAAATGTGATGAATCTGTCAGTGTAGTAATCATACTACAGTGAGACTCAAATGAGGGAGGAGCTTTCTTCAGCTTCTCTCTTAAATACATCCAATAGGATAATGGATGAAATGTGATGATTCTGTCAGTGTAGTAATCATACCAACATAGATACTCAAATGAGGGAGGAGCTTTCTGCAGCTTTTCTCTTAAATACTCCCAATAGGATAATGGATGAAATGCGATGATTCTGTCAGAGTAGTAACCATATCAAAATAGATACTCAAATGAGGGAGGAGCTTTCTGCAGCTTCTCTCTTAAATACTTCCAATAGGATAGTGGATGAAACGCGATGATTCTGTCAGTGTAGTAATCATATCAAAATAGATACTCAAATGAGGGAGAGCTTTCTGCAGCTTCTCTCTTAAATACTTCCAATAGAAAAATGGATGAAATGCGATGATTCTGTCAGTGTAGTAATCATACCAACATAGAGACTCAAATGAGGGAGGAGCTTTCTGCAGCTTTTCTCTTACATACTTCCAATAGGATAATGGATGAAATGTGATGATTCTGTCAGTGTAGTTATCATACCAACATAGAGACTCAAATGAGGGAGGATCTCTCTGCAGCTTCTCTCTTAAATACTTCCAATAGGATAATGGATGAAATACGATGATTCTTTCAGTGTAGTAATCATACCAACATAGAGACTCAAATGAGGGAGGGGCTTTCTGCAGCTTCTCTCTTAAATACTTCCAATAGAATAATGGATGAAATGCGATGATTCTGCCAGTGTAGTAATCATATCAAAGTAGATTCTCAAGTGAGCGAGGAGCTTTCAGCAGCTTCTCTCTTAAATACTTCCAATAGGATAATGGTTTAAATGTGATGATTCTATCAGTGTAGTAGTCATACCTACATAGAGACTCAAATGAGGGGGGAGCTCTGCAGCTTCTCTCTTAAATACTTCCAACAGGATAATGGATGAAATGTGATGATTCTGTCAGTGTAGTAATCATACCAGCATAGACACTCAAGTGAGGGAGGAGCTTTCTGCAGCTTCTCTCTTAAAACCTTCCAATAGGATAATGGATGAAATGCGATGATTCTTTCAGTGTAGTAATCATATCAAAATAGATACTCAAATGAGGGAGGAGCTTTCAGCAGCTTCTCTCTTAAATACTTCCAATAGGATAGTGGATGAAACGCGATGATTCTGTCAGTGTAGTAATCATATCAAAATTGATACTCAAATGAGGGAGGAGCTTTCTGCAGCTACTCTCTTAGCTACTTCCAATAGGGTAATGGATGAAATGCGATGATTCTGTCAGTTTAGTAATCATACCAACATAGAGACTCAAATGAGGGAGGAGCTTTCTGCAGCTTCTCTCTTAAATACTTACAATTGGATAATGGATGAAATGTGATGATTCTGTCAGTGTAGTAATCATACTACATTGAGACTCAAATGAGGGAGGAGCTTTCTCCAGCTTCTCTCTTAAATACTTCCAGTAGGATAATGGATGAAATGCGATGATTCTGTCAGTGTAGTAATCATACCAACTTAGAGAATCTAATGAGGGAGGAGCTTTCTGCAGCTTCTCTCTTAAATACTTCCAATAGGATAATGGATGAAATGCGATGATTCTGTCAGTGTAGTAATCATACCAACATAGAGACTCAAATGAGGCAGGAGCTTTCTGCAGCTTCTCTCATAAATACTTCCAATAGGTTAATGGATGATATGTGATGAAGTTGTCAGTGTAGTAATCATACCAACATAGAGACTGAAATGTGGGAGGAGCTTTCTGCAGCTACTCTCTTAAATACTTCCAATAGGATAATGGATGAAATGCGATGATTCTGTCAGTGTAGTAATCATACCAACATAGAGACTCAAATGAGGTAGGAGCTTTCTGCAGCTTCTCTCTTAAATACTTCCAATAGGATAATGGTTGAAATGCGATGATTCTGTCAGTGTAGTAATCATACCAACATAGAGACTCAAATGAGGGTGGAGCTTTCTGCAACTTCTCTCTTAAATACTTCCAATAGGATAATGGATGAAATGCGATGATTCTGTCAGTGTAGTAATCATACCAACATAGAGACTCAAATGAGAGAGGAGCTTTCTGCAGCTTCTCTCTTAAATACTTCCAATAGGATAATGGATAAAATGCGATGATCCTGTCAGTGTAGTAATCATATCAAAATAGATACTCAAATGAGGGAGGAGCTTTTTGCAGCTTCTCTCTTAAATACTTCCAATAGGTAAATGATGAAATGCGATGATTCTGTCAGTGTATTAATCATATCAAAATAGATACTCAAATGAGGGAGGGGCTTTCTGCAGCTTCTCTCTTAAATGCTTCCAATAGGATAATGGATGAAATGTGATGATTCTGTCAGTGTAGTAATCATACCAACATAGAGACTCAAATGAGGGAGGAGTTTTCTGCAGCTTCACTCTTTAATACTTCCAATAGGATATTGCACGAAATGAGATGATTCTGTCAGTGTAGTAATCATACCAACATAGTTACTCAAATGCGGGAGGAGCTTTCTGCAGCTTTTCTCTTAAATACTTCCAATTGGATAATGGATGAAATGCGAAGATTCTGTCGGTCTAGTAATAATACCAACATGGAGACTCAAATTATGAGGGAGCTTTCTGCAGCTTTTCTCTTAAGTACTTCCAATAGGATAATGGATGAAATGCGATGATTCTGTCAGTGTAGTAATAATACCAACAAGGAGACTCAAATGACTAGGGAGCTGTCTGCAGCTTTTCTCTTAAATACTTCCAATAGTATAATGGATTTAATGTGATGATTCTGTCAGTGTAGTAATCATCCCAACATAGAGATTACAATGAGGGAGGAGCTTTCTGCAGCTTCTCTCTTCAATACTTCCAATAGGATAATCGATGAAATGCGATGATACTGTCAGTGTAGTAATCATATCAAGATAGATACTCAAATGAGGGAGGAGCTTTCGGCAGCTTTTCTCTTAAATACTTCCAATAGGATTTTGGATGAAATGCGATGATTCTATCAGTGTTGTAATCATATCAAAATAGATACTCAAATGAGGGAGGAGCTTTCTACAGCTTCTCTCTTAAATACTTCCAATAGGATAATGGATGAAATGTGATGATTCTGTCAGTGTAGTAATCATACCAACATAGAGACTCAAATGAGGGAGGAGCTTTCTGCAGCCGCTCTCTTAAATACTTCCAGTGAGAAAATGGATTAAATCTGTTGATCCTGTCAGTGTAGTAATCATACCAACATAGATACTCAAATGAGGGAGGAGCTTTCTGCAGTTTTTCTCTGAAATACTTACAATAGGATAATGGATGAAACGTGATGATTCTGTCAGTGTAGTAAACATATCAAAGTAGATACTCAAATGAGGGAGGAGCTTTCTGCATCTTCTCTCTTAAATACTTCCAATAGGATAATGGATGAAATGCGATGATTCTATCAGTGTTGTAATCATATCAAAATAGATACTCAAATGAGGGAGGAGCTTTCTACAGCTTCTCTCTTAAATACTTCCAATAGGATAATGGTTGAAATGCGATGATTCTGTCAGTGTAGTAGTCATATCAAAATAGTTACCTAACTGAGGGAGGAGCTTTCTGCAGCTTCTCTCTTAAATACTTCCAATAGGATATTGGATGAAAAGCGATGATTCTGTCAGTGTTGTAATCATATCAAAATAGATACTCAAATGAGGGAAAAGCTTTCTGCAGCTACTCTCTTAAATACTTCCAATAGGCTAATGGATGAAATGTGATGATTCTGTCAGTGTAGTAATCATACCAAAATAGTGACTCAAATGAGGGAGGAGCTTTCTGCAGCTTCTCTCTTAAATACTTCCAATAGGATAATGGATGAAATGCGATGATTCTGACAGTGTAGTAATAATACCAACATGGAGACTCAAATGAGGGAGGAGCTTTCTGCAGCTTCTCTCTTAAATACTTCCAATAGGATAACGGATAAAATGTGATGATTCTGTCAGTGTAGTAATCATATCAAAGTAGATACTCAAATGAGGGAGGAGCTTTTTGCAGCTTCTCTCTTAAATACTTCCAATAGGATAATGGATGAAATGTGATGATTCTGTCAGTGTAGTAATCATACCAACATAGAGACTCAAATGAGGGAGGAGCTTTCTGCAGCTTCTCACTTAAATACTTCCAGTAGGATAATGGATGAAATGCGATGATTCTGTCAGTGTAGAAATCATATCAAAATAGTTACCTAACTGAGGGAGGAGCTTTCTGCAGCTTTTCTCTTAAATACTTCCAATAGGATAATGGATGAAATGCAATGATTCTGTCAGTGTAGTAATAATACTAACATGGAGACTCAAATGACAAGGGGGCTTTCTGCAGCTTTTCTCTTAAATACTTCCAATAGGATAATGGATGAAATGTGACGAATCTGTCAGTTTGGTAATCATACCGACACGGAGACTCCAATGAGGGAGGAGATTTCTGCAGCTTCTCCCTTAAATACTTTCAATAGGATAAGGAATGAAATGTGATGATTCTGTCAGTGTAGTAATCATGCCAACATAGAGACTCAAATGAGGGAGGAGCTTTCTGCACCTTCTCTCTTAAATTCTTCCAATAGAATAATGCATGAAATGCGATGATTCTGTCAGTGTAGTAATCATACCAACATAGAGACTCAAATAATGGAGGAGCTTCCTGAGCTTTTCTCTTAAATACTTCCAATAGGATAATGAATGAAATGCTATGATTCTGTCAGTGTAGTAATAACACCAACATGGAGACTCAAATGACGAGGGACCTTTCTGCAGCATTTCTCTTAAATACACCCAATAGGATAATGGATGAAATGCGATGATTCAGACAGTGTAGTATTAATACCAAAATGGAGACTCAAATGACGAGGGAGCTGTCTGCAGCTTTTCACTTAAATACTTCCAATAGGATAATGGATGAAATGTGAAGAATCTGTCAGTATGGTAATCATACTAACATGGAGACTCAAATGAGGGAGGAGCTTTCTGCAGCTTCCCTCTTAAATACTTCCAATAGGATAATGTATGAAATGCGATGATTCTGTCAGTGTAGTAATCATATCAAAATAGATACTCAAATGTGGGAGGAGCTTTCTGCAGCTTCTCTCTTAAATACTTGTAATAGGATAACGTATGAAATGCGATGATTCTGTCAGTGTAGTAATCATACCAACATAAAGACTCAAATGAGGGAGGAGCTTTCGGCAGCTTCTCTCTTAAATACTTCCAATAGGATAACGTATGAAATGCGATGATTCTGTCAGTGTAGTAATCATATCAAAATAGATACTCAAATGAGGGAGGAGCTTTCTGCAGTTTCTCTCTTAAATACTGCCAATAGGATAATGGATGAAATGCGATGATTCTGTCAGTCTAGTAATAATACCAACATGGAGACTCATATGACGAGGGAGCTGTCTGATCCTTTTCTCTTAAATACTTCCAATAGGATAATGGATGAAATGTGAAGAATCTGTCAGTGTGGTAATCATACCTACATGGAGACACAATTGAGGGAGGAGCTTTCTGCAGCTTTTCTCTTAAATACTTCCAATAGGATAATGGATGAAATGCGATGAATTTGTCAGTGTAGTAATCATACCAACATAGAGACTCAAAAGAGGGAGAAGCTTTCTGCAGCTTCTCTCTTAAATACTTCCAATAGGATAATGGATGAAATGCGATTATTCTGTCAGTGTAGTAATCACACCAACAGAGAGACTCAAATGACGGAGGAGCTTTCTGCAGCTTCTCTCTTAAATACTTCCAATAGGATAATGGATGAAATGTGATGATCTTGTCAGTGTAGTAATCATATCAAAATTGATACTCAAATTATGGAAGAGCTCTTTGCAGCTTCTCCCTTAAATACTTCCAATAGGATAATGGATGAAATGCGATGATTCTATCAGTGTAGTAATCATATCAAAATAAATACTCATATGAGGGAGGAGCTTTCTGCAGCTTCTCTCTTAAATACTTCCAATAGGATAATGGTTGAAATGTGATGACTCTGTCAGTGTAGTAATCATACCAACATAGAGACTCAAATGAGGGAGGAGCTTTCTGCAGCTTCTCTCTTATATACTTCCAATGCGATTATGGATGAAATCTGATGATTCTGTCAGTGTAGTAATCATACCAACATAGATACGCAAATGAGGGAGGAGCTTTCTGCAGTTTTTCTCTGAAATACTTACAATAGGATAATGGATGGAACGTGATGATTCTGTCAGTGTAGTAAACATATCAAAGTAGATACTCAGATGAGGGAGGAGCTTTCTGCATCTTCTCTCTTAAATACTTCCAATAGGATAATGGATGAAATGCGATGATTCTATCAGTGTTGTAATCATATCAAAATAGATACTCAAATGAGGGAGGAGCTTTCTACAGCTTCTCTCTTAAATACTTCCAATAGGATAATGGTTGAAATGCGATGATTCTGTCAGTGTAGTAGTCATATCAAAATAGTTACCTAACTGAGGGAGGAGCTTTCTGCAGCTTCTCTCTTAAATACTTCCAATAGGATATTGGATGAAAAGCGATGATTCTGTCAGTGTTGTAATCATATCAAAATAGATACTCAAATGAGGGAAAAGCTTTCTGCAGCTACTCTCTTAAATACTTCCAATAGGCTAATGGATGAAATGTGATGATTCTGTCAGTGTAGTAATCATACCAAAATAGTGACTCAAATGAGGGAGGAGCTTTCTGCAGCTTCTCTCTTAAATACTTCCAATAGGATAATGGATGAAATGCGATGATTCTGACAGTGTAGTAATAATACCAACATGGAGACTCAAATGAGGGAGGAGCTTTCTGCAGCTTCTCTCTTAAATACTTCCAATAGGATAACGGATAAAATGTTATGATTCTGTCAGTGTAGTAATCATATCAAAGTAGATACTCAAATGAGGGAGGAGCTTTTTGCAGCTTCTCTCTTAAATACTTCCAATAGGATAATGGATGAAATGTGATGATTCTGTCAGTGTAGTAATCATACCAACATAGAGACTCAAATGAGGGAGGAGCTTTCTGCAGCTTCTCACTTAAATACTTCCAGTAGGATAATGGATGAAATGCGATGATTCTGTCAGTGTAGAAATCATATCAAAATAGTTACCTAACTGAGGGAGGAGCTTTCTGCAGCTTTTCTCTTAAATACTTCCAATAGGATAATGGATGAAATGCAATGATTCTGTCAGTGTAGTAATAATACTAACATGGAGACTCAAATGACAAGGGAGCTTTCTGCAGCTTTTCTCTTAAATACTTCCAATAGGATAGTGGATGAAATGTGACGAATCTGTCAGTTTGGTAATCATACCGACACGGAGACTCCAATGAGGGAGGAGATTTCTGCAGCTTCTCCCTTAAATACTTTCAATAGGATAAGGAATGAAATGTGATGATTCTGTCAGTGTAGTAATCATGCCAACATAGAGACTCAAATGAGGGAGGAGCTTTCTGCACCTTCTCTCTTAAATTCTTCCAATAGAATAATGCATGAAATGCGATGATTCTGTCAGTGTAGTAATCATACCAACATAGAGACTCAAATAATGGAGGAGCTTCCTGAGCTTTTCTCTTAAATACTTCCAATAGGATAATAAATGAAATGCTATGATTCTGTCAGTGTAGTAATAACACCAACATGGAGACTCAAATGACGAGGGACCTTTCTGCAGCATTTCTCTTAAATACACCCAATAGGATAATGGATGAAATGCGATGATTCAGACAGTGTAGTATTAATACCAAAATGGAGACTCAAATGACGAGGGAGCTGTCTGCAGCTTTTCACTTAAATACTTCCAATAGGATAATGGATGAAATGTGAAGAATCTGTCAGTATGGTAATCATACTAACATGGAGACTCAAATGAGGGAGGAGCTTTCTGCAGCTTCTCTCTTAAATACTTCCAATAGGATAATGTATGAAATGCGATGATTCTGTCAGTGTAGTAATCATATCAAAATAGATACTCAAATGTGGGAGGAGCTTTCTGCAGCTTCTCTCTTAAATACTTGTAATAGGATAACGTATGAAATGCGATGATTCTGTCAGTGTAGTAATCATACCAACATAAAGACTCAAATGAGGGAGGAGCTTTCGGCAGCTTCTCTCTTAAATACTTCCAATAGGATAACGTATGAAATGCGATGATTCTGTCAGTGTAGTAATCATATCAAAATAGATACTCAAATGAGGGAGGAGCTTTCTGCAGTTTCTCTCTTAAATACTGCCAATAGGATAATGGATGAAATGCGATGATTCTGTCAGTCTAGTAATAATACCAACATGGAGACTCATATGACGAGGGAGCTGTCTGCTCCTTTTCTCTTAAATACTTCCAATAGGATAATGGATGAAATGTGAAGAATCTGTCAGTGTGGTAATCATACCTACATGGAGACACAATTGAGGGAGGAGCTTTCTGCAGCTTTTCTCTTAAATACTTCCAATAGGATAATGGATGAAATGCGATGAATTTGTCAGTGTAGTAATCATACCAACATAGAGACTCAAATGAGGGAGAAGCTTTCTGCAGCTTCTCTCTTAAATACTTCCAATAGGATAATGGATGAAATGCGATTATTCTGTCAGTGTAGTAATCACACCAACAGAGAGACTCAAATGACGGAGGAGCTTTCTGCAGCTTCTCTCTTAAATACTTCCAATAGGATAATGGATGAAATGTGATGATCTTGTCAGTGTAGTAATCATATCAAAATTGATACTCAAATTATGGAAGAGCTCTTTCCAGCTTCTCCCTTAAATACTTCCAATAGGATAATGGATGAAATGCGATGATTCTATCAGTGTAGTAATCATATCAAAATAAATACTCATATGAGGGAGGAGCTTTCTGCAGCTTCTCTCTTAAATACTTCCAATAGGATAATGGTTGAAATGTGATGACTCTGTCAGTGTAGTAATCATACCAACATAGAGACTCAAATGAGGGAGGAGCTTTCTGCAGCTTCTCTCTTATATACTTCCAATGCGATTATGGATGAAATCTGATGATTCTGTCAGTGTAGTAATCATACCAACATAGATACTCAAATGAGGGAGGAGCTTTCTGCAGCTTTTCTCCTAAATAATTCCAATAGGATAATGGATGAAATGCGATGATTCTGTCAGTGTAGTATCATATCAAAATAGATAATCAAATGAGGGAGGAGCTTTCTGCAGCTTCTTGCTTAAATACTTCCAATAGGATAATGGATGAAATGTGATGATTCTGTCAGTTTAGTAATCATATCAACATAGAGACTCAAATGAGGGAGGAGCTTTCTGCAGCTTCTCTCTTAAATACTTCCATTAGGATAATGGATGAAATGTGATGATTCTGTCAGTGTAGTAATCATACCAACATAGATACTCAAATGAGGGAGGCGCTTTCTGCAGCTATTCTCTTAAATACTTCCAATAGGATAATGGATGAAATGCGATGATTCTGTCAGTGTAGTAATAATACCAACATAGAGACTCTAATGAGGGAGGAGCTTTCTGCAGCAACTCTCTTAAATACTTCCAACAAGATAACGGATGAAATGCGATGATTCTGTCGGTGTAGTAATCATATCAAAATAGATACTCAAATGAGGGAGGAGCTTTCTGCAGCTTCTCTCTTACATACTTCCAATAGGATAACGGATAAAATGCGATGATTCTGTCAGTGTAGTAATCAAATCAAAATAGATACTTAAATGAGGGAGGAGCTTTCTGCAGCTTCTCTCTTAAATACTTCCAATAGGATAATGGGTGAAATGCGATGATTCTGTCAGTGTAGTAATCATATCAAAATAGGTACTCAAATGAGGGAGGAGCTTTCTGCAGCTTCTCTTTGAAATACTTCCAATTGGATAATGGATGAAACGTGATGGTTCTGTCAGTGTAGTAAACATACCAACATAGAGACTCAAATGAGGGAGGAGCTTTCTGCAGCTCCACTCTTAAATACTTCCAATAGGATAATGGATGAAATGTGATGATTCTGTCAGTGTAGTAATCATACCACATAGAGACACAAATGAGGGGGAGCTTTCTGCAGCTTCTCACTTTAATACTTCCAATTGGATAATGGATGAAATGTGATGATTCTGTCAGTGTAGTAATCATACCAACATAAATACTCAAATGAGGGAGGATCTTTCTGCAGCTTTTCTCTTAAATACTTCCAATAGGATAATGGATGAAATGCAATGATTCTGTCAGTGTAGTAATAATACCAACATGGAGACTCAAATGACAAGGGAGCTTTCTGCAGCTTTTCTCTTAAATACTTCCAATAGGATAATGGATAAAATGTGATGATTCTGTCAGTGTAGTAATCATACCAACATAGAGACTCAAATGAGGGAGGAGCTTTCTGCAGCTTCTCTCTTAAATACTTCCAATGGGATAATGGATGATATGTGATGATTCTGTCAGTGTGGTAATCATACAAACATAGATACTCAAATGAGGGAGGAGCTTTCTGCAGCATCTCACTTAAATACCTCCAATAGGATAATGGATGAAATGCGATGATTCTGTCAGTGTAGTAATCATATCAAAATACATACTCAAATGAGGGAGGAGCTTTCTGCACCTTCTCTCTTAAATACTTCCAATAGGATAATGGATGAAATGTGATGATTCTGTCAGTGTAGTAATCATACCAACATAGAGACACAAATAAGGGGGGAGCTTTCTGCACCTTCTCTCTTTAATACTTCCAATAGGATAATGGATGAAATGTGATGATTCAGTCAGTGTAGTAATCATACCAACATAAATACTCAAATGAGGGAGCAGCTTTCTGCAGCTTTTCTCTTAAATACTTCCAATAGGATAATGGATGAAATGCGATGATTCTGTCAGTGTAGTAATAATACCAACGTGGAGTCTCAAATGACAAGGGAGCTTTCTGCAGCTTTTATCTTAAATACTTCCAATAGGACAATGGATGAAATGCGATGATTCTGACAGTGTAGTAATAATACCAACATGGAGACTCAAATGACGATGGAGCTTTCTGCAGCTTTTCTCTTAAATACTTCCAATAGGATAATGGATGAAATGTGACGAATCTGTCAGTGTGGTAATCATTCCAACATGGAGACTCAAATGAGGGAGGAGCTTTCTGCAGCTTCTCTCTTAAATACTTCCAATAGGATAATGGATGAAATGCGATGATTCTGTCAGTGTAGTAATCATACCAACATAGAGACTAAAAGAGGGAGGAGCTTTCTGCAGCTTCTCTCTTAAATACTTCCAATAGGATAATGGATGTAATGCGATGATTCTGTCAGTGTAGTAATCATATCAAAATAGATACTCAAATGAGGGAGTAACCTTCTGCAGCTTCTCTCTTACATACTTCCAATAGGATAATGAATGAAATGCGATTATTCTGTCAGTGTAGTAATCATATCAAAATAGATACTCAAATGAGGGAGGAGCTTTCTGCAGCTTCTCTCTTAAATACTTCCGATAGGATAATGTATGAAATGCAATGATTCCGTCAGTGTAGTAATCATATCAAAATAGATACTCAAATGAGGAAGGAGCTTCCTGCAGCTTCTCTTTTAAATACTTCCAATAGGATAATGGATGAAATGCGATGATTCTGTCACTGTAGTAATCATACTAACATGGAGACTCAAATGATGAGATAGCTTTCTGCAGCTTTTCTCTTAAATACTTCCAATAGGATAATGGATGAAATGCGATGATTCTGTCAGTGTTGTAATCATACCAACATAGTGACTCAAATGAGGGAGGAGCTTTCTGCAGCTTCTCTCTTAAATACTTCCAATAGGATGATGGATGAAATGCGATGATTCTGTCAGTGTAGTAATCATGTCAAAATAGTTACTCATATGAGGTAGGAGCTTTCTGCAGCTTCCCTCTTAAATACTTCCAATAGGATAATGGATGAAATGGGATGATTTTGTCAGTGTACTAATCATATCAAAATAGATACTCAAATGAGGGAGGAGCTACCTGCAGCTTCTCTCTGAAATACTTCCAATAGGATAATGGATGAAATGTGATGATTCTGTCACTGTAGTAATCATACCAACATAGAGGCTCACATGTGGGAGTAGCTTTCTGCAGCTTCTCTCTTACATACTTCCAATAGGATAATGGATGAAATGTGATGATTCTGTCAGTGTAGTAATCATATCAAAATAGATACTCAAATGAGGGAGGAGCTTTCTGCAGCTTCTCTCTTAAATACTTCCAATAGGATAATGGATGAAATGCGATGTTTCTGTCAGTGTAGTAATCATACCAACATAGAGACTCAAATGAGGAAGGAGCTTTCTGCTGCTTCTCTCTTAAATACTTCCAATAGGATAATGGATGAAATGCGATGATTCTGTCAGTGTAGTAATCATATCAAAATAGTTACTCAAATGAGGGAGGAGCTTTCTGCAGCTTCTCTCTTAAATACTTCCAATAGGATAATGGATGAAATGCGATGATTTTGTCAGTGTAGTAATCATATCAAAATAGATACTCAAATGAGGGAGGAGCTTTCTGCAGCTTCTCTCTGAAATACTTCCAATAGGATAATGGATGAAATGTGATGATTCTGTGAGTGTAGTAATCATACCAACATAGAGACTCACATGTGGGAGGAGCTTTCTGCAGCTTCTCTCTTAAATACTTCCAATAGGATAATGGATGAAATGCAATGATTCTTTCAGTGTAGTAATAATACCAACATGGAGACTCAAATTACGAGGGAGCTTTCTGCAGGTTTTCACTTAAATACTTCCAATAGGATAATGGATGAAATGTGATGATTCTATACGTGTAGTAATAGTACCAACATAGAGACTCAAATGAGGGAGGAGCTTTCTGCAGCTTCTCTCTTAAATACATCCAAAAGGATAATGGATGAAACGTGATGATTCTGGCAGGATAGTAATCATACCAATATAGAAACTCAAATGAGGGAGGAGCTTTCTGCAGCTTTTCACTTAAATACTTCCAATAGGATAAAGGATAAAGTGCGATGATTCTGTCAGTGTAGTAATCATACCAACATGGAGACTCAAATGAGGGAGGATCTTTCTGCAGCTTCTCTCTGAAATACTTCCAATAGGATAATGGATGAAATGCGATGATTCTGTCAGTGCAGTAATCATATCAAAATAGATAATCAAATGAGGGTGGAGCTTTCTGCAGCTTTACTCTTAAATACTTCCAATAGGATAATGGATGGAATGTGATGAATCTGTCAGTGCAGAAATCATATCAAAATAGATACTCAAATGAGGGAGGCGCTTTCTGCAGCTGCTCTCATATATATTTCCAATAGGATAATGGATGAAATGTGATGATTCTGTCAGTGTAGTGATAATGCCAACACAGAGATTCAAATGACGAGGGAGCATTCTGCAGCTTTTCGCTTAAATACTTCGAATAGGACAATGGATGAAATGTGATGATTCTGTCAGTGTAGTAATCATACCAACATGGAAACTCAAATGATGGAGGATCTTTCTGCAGCATCTCTCTTAAATACTTCCAATAGGATAATGGATTTAATGTGATGATTCTGGCAGTGTAGTAATCATACCAACATAGAGACTATAATGAGGGAGGAGCTTTCTGCTGCTTTCCTCTTAAATACTTCCAATAGGGTAATGGATGAAATGTGATGATTCTGTCAGTGTAGTAATCATATCAACATGGAGACTAAAATGACGAGGGTGCTTTCTGCAGTTCTTCTCTTAAATAATTCCAATAGGATAATGGATGAAATGTGATGATACTGTCAGTGTAGTAATATTACCAACATAGTGACTCAAATGACGAGGGAGCTTTCTGCAGCTTTTCTCTTAAATACTTCCAATAGGATAATGGATGAAATGCGATGATTCTGTCAGTGTAGAAATAATACCAACAAGGAGACTCAAATTACGAGGGAGCTTTCTGCAGCTTTTCTCTTAAATACTTCCAATAGGATAATGGATGAAATGTGATGATTCTGTATGTGTAGTAATAATACCAACATAGAGACTCAAATGAGAGAGGAGCTCCTGCAACTTCTCTCTTAAATACTTCCAATTGGATAATGAATGAAACGTGATGATTCTGTCAGTGTAGTAATCATACCAATATAGAAACTCAAATGAGGGAGGAGCTTTCTGCAGCTTCACTCTTAAATACTTCCAATAGGATAATGGATGGAATGTGATGAATCTGTCAGTGAAGAAATCATATCAAAATAGATACTCAAATGAGGGAGGCACTTTCTGCAGCTGCTCTCTTAAATATTTCCAATAGGATAATGGATGAAATGTGATGATTCTGTCAGTGTAGTAATAATGACAACACAGAGATTCAAATGACGAGGGAGCATTCTGCAGCTTTTCTCTTAAATACTTCCAATAGGGTAATGGATGAAATGAGATGATTCTGTCAGTGTAGTAATCACACCAACATGGAGACTCAAATGACGAGGGAGCTCTCTGCAGTTCTTCTCTTAAATAAATCCAATAGGATAATGGATGAAATGTGATGATACTATCAGTGTAGTAGTATTACCAACATAGAGACTCAAATGACGAGGGAGCTTTCTGCAGCTTCTCTCTTAAATACTTCCAATAGGATAATGGATGAAATGCGATGATTCTGTCAGTGTAGTAATCATATCAAAATAGATACTCAAATGAGGGTGGAGCTTTTTTGCAGCTTCACTCTGAATTACTTCCAATAGGATAATGGATGGAATGTGATGAATCTGTCAGTGTAGAAATCATATCAAAATAGATACTCAAATGAGGGAGGCGCTTTCTGCAGCTGCTCTCTTAAATATTTCCCAATAGGATAATGGATGAAATGTGATGATTCTGTCAGTGTAGTAATAATGCCAACACAGAGATTCAAATGACGAGGGAGCATTCTGCAGCTTTTCTCTTTAATACTTCCAATAGCATTAATGGATGAAATGTGATGATTCTGTCAGTGTAGTAATCATACCAACATGGAAACTCAAATGAGGGAGGATCTTTCTGCAGCTTCTCTCTTAAATACTTCCAATAGGATAATGGATGAAATGTGATGATTCTGTCAGTGTAGTAATCATATCAAAATAGATACTCAAATGAGGGAGGAGCTTTCTGCAGCTTCTCTCTTAAATACTTCCAATAAGATAATGGATGAAATGCGATGTTTCTGTCAGTGTAGTAATCATACCAACATAGAGACTCAAATGAGGAAGGAGCTTTCTGCTGCTTCTCTCTTAAATACTTCCAATAGGATAATGGATGAAATGCGATGATTCTGTCAGTGTAGTAATCATATCAAAATAGTTACTCAAATGAGGGAGGAGCTTTCTGCAGCTTCTCTCTTAAATACTTCCAATAGGATAATGGATGAAATGCGATGATTTTGTCAGTGTAGTAATCATATCAAAATAGATACTCAAATGAGGGAGGAGCTTTCTGCAGCTTCTCTCTGATATACTTCCAATAGGATAATGGATGAAATGTGATGATTCTGTGAGTGTAGTAATCATACCAACATAGAGACTCACATGTGGGAGGAGCTTTCTGCAGCTTCTCTCTTAAATACTTCCAATAGGATAATGGATGAAATGCAATGATTCTTTCAGTGTAGTAATAATACCAACATGGAGACTCAAATTACGAGGGAGCGTTCTGCAGGTTTTCACTTAAATACTTCCAATAGGATAATGGATGAAATGTGATGATTCTATACGTGTAGTAATAGTACCAACATAGAGACTCAAATGAGGGAGGAGCTTTCTGCAGCTTCTCTCTTAAATACATCCAAAAGGATAATGGATGAAACGTGATGATTCTGGCAGGATAGTAATCATACCAATATAGAAACTCAAATGAGGGAGGAGCTTTCTGCAGCTTTTCACTTAAATACTTCCAATAGGATAAAGGATAAAGTGCGATGATTCTGTCAGTGTAGTAATCATACCAACATGGAGACTCAAATGAGGGAGGATCTTTCTGCAGCTTCTCTCTGAAATACTTCCAATAGGATAATGGATGAAATGCGATGATTCTGTCAGTGCAGTAATCATATCAAAATAGATAATCAAATGAGGGTGGAGCTTTCTGCAGCTTTACTCTTAAATACTTCCAATAGGATAATGGATGGAATGTGATGAATCTGTCAGTGCAGAAATCATATCAAAATAGATACTCAAATGAGGGAGGCGCTTTCTGCAGCTGCTCTCATATATATTTCCAATAGGATAATGGATGAAATGTGATGATTCTGTCAGTGTAGTGATAATGCCAACACAGAGATTCAAATGACGAGGGAGCATTCTGCAGCTTTTCGCTCAAATACTTCGAATAGGACAATGGATGAAATGTGATGATTCTGTCAGTGTAGTAATCATACCAACATGGAAACTCAAATGATGGAGGATCTTTCTGCAGCATCTCTCTTAAATACTTCCAATAGGATAATGGATTTAATGTGATGATTCTGGCAGTGTAGTAATCATACCAACATAGAGACTATAATGAGGGAGGAGCTTTCTGCTGCTTTCCTCTTAAATACTTCCAATAGGGTAATGGATGAAATGTGATGATTCTGTCAGTGTAGTAATCATATCAACATGGAGACTAAAATGACGAGGGTGCTTTCTGCAGTTCTTCTCTTAAATAATTCCAATAGGATAATGGATGAAATGTGATGATACTGTCAGTGTAGTAATATTACCAACATAGTGACTCAAATGACGAGGGAGCTTTCTGCAGCTTTTCTCTTAAATACTTCCAATAGGATAATGGATGAAATGCGATGATTCTGTCAGTGTAGAAATAATACCAACAAGGAGACTCAAATTACGAGGGAGCTTTCTGCAGCTTTTCTCTTAAATACTTCCAATAGGATAATGGATGAAATGTGATGATTCTGTATGTGTAGTAATAATACCAACATAGAGACTCAAATGAGAGAGGAGCTCCTGCAACTTCTCTCTTAAATACTTCCAATTGGATAATGAATGAAACGTGATGATTCTGTCAGTGTAGTAATCATACCAATATAGAAACTCAAATGAGGGAGGAGCTTTCTGCAGCTTCACTCTTAAATACTTCCAATAGGATAATGGATGGAATGTGATGAATCTGTCAGTGAAGAAATCATATCAAAATAGATACTCAAATGAGGGAGGCACTTTCTGCAGCTGCTCTCTTAAATATTTCCAATAGGATAATGGATGAAATGTGATGATTCTGTCAGTGTAGTAATAATGACAACACAGAGATTCAAATGACGAGGGAGCATTCTGCAGCTTTTCTCTTAAATACTTCCAATAGGGTAATGGATGAAATGAGATGATTCTGTCAGTGTAGTAATCACACCAACATGGAGACTCAAATGACGAGGGAGCTCTCTGCAGTTCTTCTCTTAAATAAATCCAATAGGATAATGGATGAAATGTGATGATACTATCAGTGTAGTAGTATTACCAACATAGAGACTCAAATGACGAGGGAGCTTTCTGCAGCTTCTCTCTTAAATACTTCCAATAGGATAATGGATGAAATGCGATGATTCTGTCAGTGTAGTAATCATATCAAAATAGATACTCAAATGAGGGTGGAGCTTTTTTGCAGCTTCACTCTGAATTACTTCCAATAGGATAATGGATGGAATGTGATGAATCTGTCAGTGTAGAAATCATATCAAAATAGATACTCAAATGAGGGAGGCGCTTTCTGCAGCTGCTCTCTTAAATATTTCCCAATAGGATAATGGATGAAATGTGATGATTCTGTCAGTGTAGTAATAATGCCAACACAGAGATTCAAATGACGAGGGAGCATTCTGCAGCTTTTCTCTTTAATACTTCCAATAGCATTAATGGATGAAATGTGATGATTCTGTCAGTGTAGTAATCATACCAACATGGAAACTCAAATGAGGGAGGATCTTTCTGCAGCTTCTCTCTTAAATACTTCCAATAGGATAATGGATGAAATGTGATGATTCTGTCAGTGTAGTAATCATATCAAAATAGATACTCAAATGAGGGAGGAGCTTTCTGCAGCTTCTCTCTTAAATACTTCCAATAAGATAATGGATGAAATGCGATGTTTCTGTCAGTGTAGTAATCATACCAACATAGAGACTCAAATGAGGAAGGAGCTTTCTGCTGCTTCTCTCTTAAATACTTCCAATAGGATAATGGATGAAATGCGATGATTCTGTCAGTGTAGTAATCATATCAAAATAGTTACTCAAATGAGGGAGGAGCTTTCTGCAGCTTCTCTCTTAAATACTTCCAATAGGATAATGGATGAAATGCGATGATTTTGTCAGTGTAGTAATCATATCAAAATAGATACTCAAATGAGGGAGGAGCTTTCTGCAGCTTCTCTCTGATATACTTCCAATAGGATAATGGATGAAATGTGATGATTCTGTGAGTGTAGTAATCATACCAACATAGAGACTCACATGTGGGAGGAGCTTTCTGCAGCTTCTCTCTTAAATACTTCCAATAGGATAATGGATGAAATGCAATGATTCTTTCAGTGTAGTAATAATACCAACATGGAGACTCAAATTACGAGGGAGCTTTCTGCAGGTTTTCACTTAAATACTTCCAATAGGATAATGGATGAAATGTGATGATTCTATACGTGTAGTAATAGTACCAACATAGAGACTCAAATGAGGGAGGAGCTTTCTGCAGCTTCTCTCTTAAATACATCCAAAAGGATAATGGATGAAACGTGATGATTCTGTCAGGATAGTAATCATACCAATATAGAAACTCAAATGAGGGAGGAGCTTTCTGCAGCTTTTCACTTAAATACTTCCAATAGGATAAAGGATAAAGTGCGATGATTCTGTCAGTGTAGTAATCATACCAACATGGAGACTCAAATGAGGGAGGATCTTTCTGCAGCTTCTCTCTGAAATACTTCCAATAGGATAATGGATGAAATGCGATGATTCTGTCAGTGCAGTAATCATATCAAAATAGATACTCAAATGAGGGTGGAGCTTTCTGCAGCTTCACTCTTAAATACTTCCAATAGGATAATGGATGGAATGTGATGAATCTGTCAGTGTAGAAATCATATCAAAATAGATACTCAAATGAGGGAGGCGCTTTCTGCAGCTGCTCTCATATATATTTCCAATAGGATAATGGATGAAATGTGATGATTCTGTCAGTGTAGTGATAATGCCAACACAGAGATTCAAATGACGAGGGAGCATTCTGCAGCTTTTCGCTTAAATACTTCGAATAGGACAATGGATGAAATGTGATGATTCTGTCAGTGTAGTAATCATACCAACATGGAAACTCAAATGATGGAGGATCTTTCTGCAGCATCTCTCTTAAATACTTCCAATAGGATAATGGATTTAATGTGATGATTCTGGCAGTGTAGTAATCATACCAACATAGAGACTATAATGAGGGAGGAGCTTTCTGCTGCTTTCCTCTTAAATACTTCCAATAGGGTAATGGATGAAATGTGATGATTCTGTCAGTGTAGTAATCATACCAACATGGAGACTAAAATGACGAGGGTGCTTTCTGCAGTTCTTCTCTTAAATAATTCCAATAGGATAATGGATGAAATGTGATGATACTGTCAGTGTAGTAATATTACCAACATAGTGACTCAAATGACGAGGGAGCTTTCTGCAGCTTTTCTCTTAAATACTTCCAATAGGATAATGGATGAAATGCGATGATTCTGTCAGTGTAGTAATAATACCAACAAGGAGACTCAAATTACGATGGAGCTTTCTGTAGCTTTTCTCTTAAATACTTCCAATAGGATAATGGATGAAATGTGATGATTCTGTACGTGTAGTAATAATACCAACATAGAGACTCAAATGAGGGAGGAGCTCCTGCACCTTCTCTCTTAAATACTTCCAATAGGATAATGAATGAAATGTGATGATTCTGTCAGTGTAGTAATCATACCAATATAGAAACTCAAATGAGGGAGGAGCTTTCTGCAGCTTCACTCTTAAATACTTCCAATAGGATAATGGATGGAATGTGATGAATCTGTCAGTGTAGAAATCATATCAAAATAGATACTCAAATGAGGGAGGCGCTTTCTGCAGCTGCTCTCTTAAATATTTCCAATAGGATAATGGATGAAATGTGATGATTCTGTCAGTGTAGTAATAATGACAACACAGAGATTCAAATGACGAGGGAGCATTCTGCAGCTTTTCTCTTAAATACTTCCAATAGGGTAATGGATGAAATGTGATGATTCTGTCAGTGTAGTAATCACACCAACATGGAGACTCAAATGACGAGGGAGCTCTCTGCAGTTCTTCTCTTAAATAAATCCAATAGGATAATGGATGAAATGTGATGATACTATCAGTGTAGTAGTATTACCAACATAGAGACTCAAATGACGAGGGAGCTTTCTGCAGCTTCTCTCTTAAATACTTCCAATAGGATAATGGATGAAATGCGATGATTCTGTCAGTGTAGTAATCATATCAAAATAGATACTCAAATGAGGGTGGAGCTTTTTTGCAGCTTCACTCTTAAATACTTCCAATAGGATAATGGATGGAATGTGATGAATCTGTCAGTGTAGAAATCATATCAAAATAGATACTCAAATGAGGGAGGCGCTTTCTGCAGCTGCTCTCTTAAATATTTCCCAATAGGATAATGGATGAAATGTGATGATTCTGTCAGTGTAGTAATAATGCCAACACAGAGATTCAAATGACGAGGGAGCATTCTGCAGCTTTTCTCTTTAATACTTCCAATAGCATTAATGGATGAAATGTGATGATTCTGTCAGTGTAGTAATCATACCAACATGGAAACTCAAATGAGGGAGGATCTTTCTGCAGCTTCTCTCTTAAATACTTCCAATAGGATAATGGATGAAATGTGATGATTCTGTCAGTGTAGTAATCATACCAACAAAGAGACTCAAATGAGGTAGGTGCTTTCTGCAGCTTCTCTCTTAAATACTTCCAATAGGATAATGGTTGAAATGCGATGATTCTGTCAGTGTAGTAATCATACCAACATAGAGACTCAAATGAGGGTGGAGCTTTCTGCAACTTCTCTCTTAAATACTTCCAATAGGATAATGGATGAAATGCGATGATTCTGTCAGTGTAGTAATAATACCAACAAGGAGACTCAAATGACTAGGGAGCTGTCTGCAGCTTTTCTCTTAAATACTTCCAATAGTATAATGGATTTAATGTGATGATTCTGTCAGTGCAGTAATCATCCCAACATAGAGATTACAATGAGGGAGGAGCTTTCTGCAGCTTCTCTCTTCAATACTTCCAATAGGATAATCGATGAAATGCGATGATACTGTCAGTGTAGTAATCATATCAAGATAGATACTCAAATGAGGGAGGAGCTTTCGGCAGCTTCTCTCTTAAATACTTCCAATAGGATTATGGATGAAATGCGATGATTCTATCAGTGTTGTAATCATATCAAAATAGATACTCAAATGAGGGAGGAGCTTTCTACAGCTTCTCTCTTAAATACTTCCAATAGGATAATGGATGAAATGTGATGATTCTGTCAGTGTAGTAATCATACCAACATAGAGACTCAAATGAGGGAGGAGCTTTCTGCAGCCGCTCTCTTAAATACTTCCAGTGAGAAAATGTATTAAATCTGTTGATCCTGTCAGTGTAGTAATCATACCAACATAGATACTCAAATGAGGGAGGAGCTTTCTGCAGCTTTTCTCTGAAATACTTACAATAGGATAATGGATGAAACGTGATGATTCTGTCAGTGTAGTAATCATATCAAAGTAGATACTCAAATGAGGGAGGAGCTTTTTGCAGCTTCTCTCTTAAATACTTCCAATAGGATAATGGATGAAATGCGATGATTCTATCAGTGTTGTAATCATATCAAAATAGATACTCAAATGAGGGAGGAGCTTTCTACAGCTTCTCTCTTAAATACTTCCAATAGGATAATGGTTGAAATGCGATGATTCTGTCAGTGTAGTAGTCATATCAAAATAGTTACCTAACTGAGGGAGGAGCTTTCTGCAGCTTCTCTCTTAAATACTTCCAATAGGATATTGGATGAAAAGCAAAGATTCTGTCAGTGTTGTAATCATATCAAAATAGATACTCAAATGAGGGAAAAGCTTTCTGCAGCTACTCTCTTAAATACTTCCAATAGGCTAATGGATGAAATGTGATGATTCTGTCAGTGTAGTAATCATACCAAAATAGTGACTCAAATGAGGGTGGAGCTTTCTGCAGCTTCTCTCTTAAATACTTCCAATAGGATAATGGATGAAATGCGATGATTCTGACAGTGTAGTAATAATACCAACATGGAGACTCAAATGAGGGAGGAGCTTTCTGCAGCTTCTCTCTTAAATACTTCCAATAGGATAACGGATAAAATGTGATGATTCTGTCAGTGTAGTAATCATATCAAAGTAGATACTCAAATGAGGGAGGAGCTTTTTGCAGCTTCTCTCTTAAATACTTCCAATAGGATAATGGATGAAATGTGATGATTCTGTCAGTGTAGTAATCATACCAACATAGAGACTCAAATGAGGGAGGAGCTTTCTGCAGCTTCTCAGTTCAATACTTCCAATAGGATAATGGATGAAAGGCGATGATTCTGTCAGTGTAGAAATCATATCAAAATAGTTACCTAACTGAGGGAGGAGCTTTCTGCAGCTTTTCTCTTAAATACTTCCAATAGGATAATTGATGAAATGCAATGATTCTGTCAGTGTAGTAATAATACTAACATGGAGACTCAAATGACAAGGGAGCTTTCTGCAGCTTTTCTCTTAAATACTTCCAATAGGATAATGGATGAAATGTGACGAATCTGTCAGTTTGGTAATCATACCGACACGGAGACTCCAATGAGGGAGGAGATTTCTGCAGCTTCTCCCTTAAATACTTTCAATAGGATAAGGAATGAAATGTGATGATTCTGTCAGTGTAGTAATCATACCAACATAGAGACTCAAATGAGGGAGGAGCTTTCTGCACCTTCTCTCTTAAATTCTTCCAATAGAATAATTCATGAAATGCGATGATTCTGTCAGTGTAGTAATCATACCAACATAGAGACTCAAATAATGGAGGAGCTTCCTGCAGCTTTTCTCTTATATACTTCCAATAGGATAATGAATGAAATGCTATGATTCTGTCAGTGTAGTAATAACACCAACATGGAGACTCAAATGACGAGGGACCTTTCTGCAGCATTTCTCTTAAATACACCCAATAGGATAATGGATGAAATTCGATGATTCAGACAGTGTAGTATTAATACCAAAATGGAGACTCAAATGACGAGGGAGCTGTCTGCAGCTTTTCACTTAAATACTTCCAATAGGATAATGGATGAAATGTGAAGAATCTGTCAGTATGGTAATCATACTAACATGGAGACTCAAATGAGGGAGGAGCTTTCTGCAGCTTCTCTCTTAAATACTTCCAATAGGATAATGTATGAAATGCGATGATTCTGTCAGTGTAGTAATCATATCAAAATAGATACTCAAATGTGGGAGGAGCTTTCTGCAGCTTCTCTCTTAAATACTTGTAATTGGATAACGTATGAAATGCGATGATTCTGTCAGTGTAGTAATCATACCAACATTAAGACTCAAATGAGGGAGGAGCTTTCTGCAGCTTCTCTCTTAAATACTTCCAATAGGATAACGTATGAAATGCGATGATTCTGTCAGTGTAGTAATCATATCAAAATAGATACTCAAATGAGGGAGGAGCTTTCTGCAGTTTCTCTCTTAAATACTGCCAATAGGATAATGGATGAAATGCGATGATTGTGTCAGTCTAGTAATAATACCAACATGGAGACTCATATGACGAGGGAGCTGACTGCTCCTTTTCTCTTAAATACTTCCAATAGGATAATGGATGAAATGTGAAGAATCTGTCAGTGTGGTAATCATACCTACATGGAGACACAATTGAGGGAGGAGCTTTCTGCAGCTTTTCTCTTAAATACTTCCAATAGGATAATGGATGAGATGCGATGAATTTGTCAGTGTAGTAATCATACCAACATAGAGACTCAAATGAGGGAGAAGCTTTCTGCAGCTTCTCTCTTAAATACTTCCAATAGGATAATGGATGAAATGTGATGATCTTGTCAGTGTAGTAATCATATCAAAATTGATACTCAAATTATGGAAGAGCTCTTTGCAGCTTCTCCCTTAAATACTTCCAATAGGATAATGGATGAAATGCGATGATTCTATCAGTGTAGTAATCATATCAAAATAAATACTCAAATGAGGGAGGAGCTTTCTGCAGCTTCTCTCTTAAATACTTCCAATAGGATAATGGTTCAAATGTGATGACTCTGTCAGTGTAGTAATCACACCAACATAGAGACTCAAATGAGGGAGGAGCTTTCTGCAGCTTCTCTCTTATATACTTCCAATGCGATTATGGATGAAATGTGATGATTCTGTCAGTGTAGTAATCATACCAACATAGATACTCAAATGAGGGAGGAGCTTTCTGCAGCTTTTCTCTTAAATAATTCCAATAGGATAATGGATGAAATGCGATGATTCTGTCAGTGTAGTATCATTTCAAAATAGATAATCAAATGAGGGAGGAGCTTTCTGCAGCTTCTTGCTTAAATACTTCCAATAGGATAATGGATGAAATGTGATGATTCTGTCAGTTTAGTAATCATATCAACATAGAGACTCAAATGAGGGAGGAGCTTTCTGCAGCTTCTCTCTTAAATACTTCCATTAGGATAATGGATGAAATGTGATGATTCTGTCAGTGTAGTAATCATACCAACATAGATACTCAAATGAGGGAGGCGCTTTCTGCAGCTATTCTCTTAAATACTTCCAATAGGATAATGGATGAAATGCGATGATTCTGTCAGTGTAGTAATAATACCAACATAGAGACTCTAATGAGGGAGGAGCTTTCTGCAGCAACTCTCTTAAATACTTCCAACAAGATAACGGATGAAATGCGATGTTTCTGTCGGTGTAGTAATCATATCAAAATAGATACTCAAATGAGGGAGGAGCTTTCTGCAGCTTCTCTCTTACATACTTCCAATAGGATAACGGATAAAATGCGATGATTCTGTCAGTGTAGTAATCAAATCAAAATAGATACTCAAATGAGGGAGGAGCTTTCTGCAGCTTCTCTCTTAAATACTTCTAATAGGATAATGGATGAAATGCGATGATTCTGTCAGTGTAGTAATCATATCAAAATAGATACTCAAATGAGGGAGGAGCTTTCTGCAGCTTCTCTTTGAAATACTTCCAATTGGATAATGGATGAAACGTGATGGTTCTGTCAGTGTAGTAAACATACCAACATAGAGACTCAAATGAGGGAGGAGCTTTCTGCAGCTCCACTCTTAAATACTTCCAATAGGATAATGGATGAAATGTGATGATTCTGTCAGTGTAGTAATCATACCACATAGAGACACAAATGAGGGGGGAGCTTTCTGCAGCTTCTCACTCTAATACTTCCAATTGGATAATGGATGAAATGTGATGATTCTGTCAGTGTAGTAATCATACCAACATAAATACTCAATTGAGGGAGGATCTTTCTGCAGCTTTTCTCTTAAATACTTCCAATAGGATTATGGATGAAATGCAATGATTCTGTCAGTGTAGTAATAATACCAACATGGAGACTCAAATGACAAGGGAGCTTTCTGCAGCTTTTCTCTTAAATACTTCCAATAGGATAATGGATAAAACGTGATGATTCTGTCAGTGTAGTAATCATACCAACATAGAGACTCAAATGAGGGAGGAGCTTTCTGCAGCTTCTCTCTTAAATACTTCCAATGGGATAATGGATGATATGTGATGATTCTGTCAGTGTAGTAATCATACAAACATAGATACTCAAATGAGGGAGGAGCTTTCTGCAGCATCTCACTTAAATACCTCCAATAGGATAATGGATGAAATGCGATGATTCTGTCAGTGTAGTAATCATATCAAAATACATACTCAAATGAGGGAGGATCTTTCTGCACCTTCTCTCTTAAATACTTCCAATAGGATAATGGATGAAATGTGATGATTCTGTCAGTGTAGTAATCATACCAACATAGAGACACAAATAAGGGGGGAGCTTTCTGCAGCTTCTCTCTTTAATACTTCCAATAGGATAATGGATGAAATGTGATGATTCAGTCAGTGTAGTAATCATACCAACATAAATACTCAAATGAGGGAGCAGCTTTCTGCAGCTTTTCTCTTAAATACTTCTAATAGGATAATGGATGAAATGCGATGATTCTGTCAGTGTAGTAATAATACCAACATGGAGTCTCAAATGACAAGGGAGCTTTCTGCAGCTTTTATCTTAAATACTTCCAATAGGATATTGGATGAAATGTGATGATTCTGACAGTGTAGTAATAATACCAACATGGAGACTCAAATGACGATGGAGCTTTCTGCAGCTTTTCTCTTAAATACTTCCAATAGGATAATGGAAGAAATGTGACGAATCTGTCAGTGTGGTAATCATTCCAACATGGAGACTCAAATGAGGGAGGAGCTTTTTGCAGCTTCTCCCTTAAATACTTCCAATAGGATAATGGATGAAATGCGATGATTCTGTCAGTGTAGTAATCATACCAACATAGAGACTCAAACGAGGGAGGAGCTTTCTGCAGCTTCTCTCTTCAATACTTCCAATAGGATAATGGATGTAATGCGATGATTCTGTCAGTGTAGTAATCATATCAAAATAGATACTCAAATGAGGGAGTAACCTTCTGCAGCTTCTCTCTTACATACTTCCAATAGGATAATGGATGAAATGCGATTATTCTGTCAGTGTAGTAATCATATCAAAATAGATACTTAAATGAGGGAGGAGCTTTCTGCAGCCTCTCTCTTAAATACTTCCGATGGGATAATGGATGAAATGCAATGATTCCGTCAGTGTAGTAATCATATCAAAATAGATACTCAAATGAGGAAGGAGCTTTCTGCAGCTTCTCTCTTAAATACTTCCAATAGGATAATGGATGAAATGCGATGATTCTGTCACTGTAGTAATCATACTAACATGGAGACTCAAACGATGAGGGAGCTTTCTGCAGCTTTTCTCTTAAATACTTCCAATAGGATAATGGATGAAATGCGATGATTCTGTCAGTGTTGTAATCATACCAACATAGTGACTCAAATGAGGGAGGAGCTTTCTGCAGCTTCTCTCTTAAATACTTCCAATAGGATGATGGATGAAATGCGATAATTCTGTCAGTGTAGTAATCATGTCAAAATAGTTACTCAAATGAGGGAGGAGCTTCCTGCAGCTTCCCTCTTAAATACTTCCAATAGGATAATGGATGAAATGGGATGATTTTGTCAGTGTACTAATCATATCAAAATAGATACTCAAATGAGGGAGGAGCTTCCTGCAGCTTCTCTCTGAAATACTTCCAATAGGATAATGGATGAAATGTGATGATTCTGTCACTGTAGTAATCATACCAACATAGAGGCTCACATGTGGGAGTAGCTTTCTGCAGCTTCTCTCTTACATACTTCCAATAGGATAATGGATGAAATGTGATGATTCTGTCAGTGTAGTAATCATACCAACATGGAGACTCAAATGAGGGAGGAAATTTCTGCAGCGTCTCTCTTAAATACTTCGAATAGGATAATGGATAAAATGTGGTGATTCTGGCAGTGTAGTAATCATACCAACATAGAGACTAAAATGAGGGAGGAGCTTTCTGCTGCTTTTCTCTTAAATACTTCGAAAAAGATAATGGATGTCATGTAATGATTCTGTCAGAGTAGTAATCGTACCAACATGGAGACTCAAATGACGAGGGAGCCTTCTGCAGCTTTTCTCTTAAATACTTCCAATAGGATAATGGATGAAATGCAGTGAATCTGTCAGTGTAGTAATCATACCAACATAGAGACTCAAATGAGGGAGGAGCTTTCTGCAGCTTATCTCTTAAATACTTTCAATAGGATAATGGATGAAATGCGATGATTCTGTCAGTGTAATAATCATATCGAAATAGATACTCAAATGATGGAGGAGCTTCCTGCAGCTTCTCTCCTAATTACTTCCAATAGGATAATGTATGAAATGCGATGATTCTGTCACTGTAGTAATCATATCAAAATAGATACTCAAAAGAGGGAGGAGCTTTCTGCAGCTTCTCTTTTAAATACTTCCAATAGGATTATGGATGAAATGCGATGATTCTGTCAGTGTAGTAATCATACCAACATAGAGACTCAAATAAGGGAGGAGCTTTCTGCAGCTTCTCTCTTAAATACTTTCAATAGGATAATGGATGAAATGCGATTATTCTGTCAGTGTAGTAATCATATCAAAATAGATACTCAAATGAGGGAGGAGCTTTCTGCAGCTTCTCTCTTAAATACTTCCAATAGGATAATGGATGAAATGCGATGTTTCTGTCAGTGTAGTAATCATACCAACATAGAGACTCAAATGAGGAAGGAGCTTTCTGCTGCTTCTCTCTTAAATACTTCCAATAGGATAATGGATGAAATGCGATGATTCTGTCAGTGTAGCAATCATATCAAAATAGTTACTCAAATGAGGGAGGAGCTTTCTGCAGCTTCTCTCTTAAATACTTCCAATAGGATAATGGATGAAATGCGATGATTTTGTCAGTGTAGTAATCATATCAAAATAGATACTCAAATGAGGGAGGAGCTTTCTGCAGCTTCTCTCTGAAATACTTCCAATAGGATAATGGATGAAATGTGATGATTCTGTGAGTGTAGTAATCATACCAACATAGAGACTCACATGTGGGAGGAGCTTTCTGCAGCTTCTCTCTTAAATACTTCCAATAGGATAATGGATGAAATGCAATGATTCTTTCAGTGTAGTAATAATACCAACATGGAGACTCAAATTACGAGGGAGCTTTCTGCAGGTTTTCACTTAATACTTACAATAGGATAATGGATGAAATGTGATGATTCTATACGTGTAGTAATAGTACCAACATAGAGGTTCAAATGAGGGAGGAGCTTTCTGCAGCTTCTCTCTTAAATACATCCAAAAGGATAATGGATGAAACGTGATGATTCTGTCAGGATAGTAATCATACCAATATAGAAACTCAAATGAGGGAGGAGCTTTCTGCAGCTTTTCTCTTAAATACTTCCAATAGGATAAAGGATAAAGTGCGATGATTCTGTCAGTGTAGTAGTCATACCAACATGGAGACTCAAATGAGGGAGGATCTTTCTGCAGCTTCTCTCTGAAATACTTCCAATAGGATAATGGATGAAATGCGATGATTCTGTCAGTGCAGTAATCATATCAAAATAGATACTCAAATGAGGGTGGAGCTTTCTGCAGCTTCACTCTTAAATACTTCAATAGGATAATGGATGGAATGTGATGAATCTGTCAGTGTAGAAATCAAATCAAAATAGATACTCAAATGAGGGAGGCGCTTTCTGCAGCTGCTCTCTTATATATTTCCAATAGGATAATGGATGAAATGTGATGATTCTGTCAGTGTAGTGATAATGCCAACACAGAGATTCAAATGACGAGGGAGCATTCTGCAGCTTTTCGCTTAAATACTTCGAATAGGACAATGGATGAAATGTGATGATTCTGTCAGTGTAGTAATCATACCAACATGGAAACTCAAATGATGGAGGATCTTTCTGCAGCATCTCTCTTAAATACTTCCAATAGGATAATGGATTAAATGTGATGATTCTGGCAGTGTAGTAATCATACCAACATAGAGACTATAATGAGGGAGGAGCTTTCTGCTGCTTTCCTCTTAAATACTTCCAATAGGGTAATGGATGAAATGTGATGATTCTGTCAGTGTAGTAATCATACCAACATGGAGACTAAAATGACGAGGGTGCTTTCTGCAGTTCTTCTCTTAAATAATTCCAATAGGATAATGGATGAAATGTGATGATACTGTCAGTGTAGTAATATTACCAACATAGTGACTCAAATGACGAGGGAGCTTTCTGCAGCTTTTCTCTTAAATACTTCCAATAGGATAATGGATGAAATGCGATGATTCTGTCAGTGTAGTAATAATACCAACAAGGAGACTCAAATTACGAGGGAGCTTTCTGCAGCTTTTCTCTTAAATACTTCCAATAGGATAATGGATGAAATGTGATGATTCTGTACGTGTAGTAATAATACCAATATAGAAACTCAAATGAGGGGGGAGCTTTCTGCAGCTTCACTCTTAAATACTTCCAATAGGATAATGGATGGAATGTGATGAATCTGTCAGTGTAGAAATCATATCAAAATAGATACTCAAATGAGGGAGGCGCTTTCTGCAGCTGCTCTCTTAAATATTTCCAATAGGATAATGGATGAAATGTGATGATTCTGTCAGTGTAGTAATAATGACAACACAGAGATTCAAATGACGAGGGAGCATTCTGCAGCTTTTCTCTTAAATACTTCCAATAGGGTAATGGATGAAATGTGATGATTCTGTCAGTGTAGTAATCATACCAACATGGAGACTCAAATGACGAGGGAGCTCTCTGCAGTTCTTCTCTTAAATAAATCCAATAGGATAATGGATGAAATGTGATGATACTATCAGTGTAGTAGTATTACCAACATAGAGACTCAAATGACGAGGGAGCTTTCTGCAGCTTCTCTCTTAAATACTTCCAATAGGATAATGGATGAAATGCGATGAATCTGTCAGTGTAGAAATCATATCAAAATAGATACTCAAATGAGGGAGGCGCTTTCTGCAGCTGCTCTCTTAAATATTTCCAATAGGATAATGGATGAAATGTGATGATTCTGTCAGTGTAGTAGTAATGCCAACACAGAGATTCAAATGACAAGGGAGCATTCTGCAGCTTTTCTCTTTAATACTTCCAATAGCATTAATGGATGAAATGTGATGATTCTGTCAGTGTAGTAATCATACCAACATGGAAACTCAAATGAGGGAATATCTTTCTGCAGCTTCTCTCTTAAATACTTCCAATAGGATAATTTATGAAATGTGATGATTCTGTCAGTGTAGTAATCATACCAACATGGAGACTCAAATGACGATGGAGCTTTCTGCAGATTTTCTCTTAAATACTTCCAAAAGGATAATGGATGAAATGTGATGATTCTGTCAGTGTAGTAATAATACCAACATGGAGTCTCAAATGATGAATATGCTTTCTGCAGCTTTTCTCTTGATTACTTCCAATACGATAATGGATGAAATGTGATGATTCTTTCAGTGTATTAATCATACCAACATAGAGACTCAAATGAGGGAGGAGCCTTCTGCAGTTTTTCTCTTAAATACTTCCAATAGGATAATGGATGAAATGCGATGATTCTGTCAATGTAGTAATAATACCAACATGGAGACTCAAATGTCGAGGGAGCTTTCTGCAGCTTTTCTCTTAAATGCTTCCAATATAATAATGGATGAAAGGTGATGATTCTGGCAGTGTAGTAACCATACCAACATGGAGACTCAAATGACGAAGGAGCTTTCTGCAGCTCCTCTCTTAAAAACTTCCAATAGGATAATGGATGAAATGTGATGATTCTGTCAGTGTAGTAATCATACCAACATGGAGATTCAAATGACGAGGGAGCTTTCTTCAGTTCTTCTCTCAAATAATTCCAATAGGATAATGGATGAAATGTGATGATACTGTCAGTGTAGTAAAATTACCAACATAGAGACTCAAATGACGAGGGAGCTTTCTGCAGCTTTTCTCTTAAATACTTCCAATAGGATAATGGATGAAATGTGATGATTCTGTCAGTGTAGTAATCATATCAAAAAAGATACTCAAATGCGGGAGGAGCTTTCTGCAGCTTCTCTCTTAAATGCTTCCCATAGGATAATGGATGAAATGCGATGATTCTGTCAGTGTGGAAGTCATATCAAAATAGGGACTCAAATGAGGGAGGAGCTTTCTGCAGCTTCTCTCTTAAATACTTCCAATAGGATAATGGATGAAATGTGATGATTCTGTCAGTGTAGTAGTCATACCAACATAGAGACTCAAATGAGGGAGGAGCTTTCTGCAGCTTGTCTGTTAAGTACTTCCAATAGGATAATGGATGAAACGTGATGATTCTGTCAGTGTAGAAATCATACCAATATAGATACTCAAATGAGGGAGGAGCTTTCTGCAGCTTTTCTCTCAAATACCTCCAATAGGATAAAGGATGAAATGCGTTGATTCTGTCAGTGTAGTAATCATACCAACATGGAGACTCTAATGAGGGAGGAGCCCTCTGCAGCTCCTCTCTTAAACACTTCCAATAGGATAATGGATGAAATGTGATGATTCTGTCAGTGTAGTAATCATACCAACATGGAGACTCAAATGACGATGGAGCTTTCTGCAGATTTTCTCTTAAATACTTCCAAAAGGATAATGGATGAAATGTGATGATTCTGTCAGTGTAGTAATAATACCAACATGGAGTCTCAAATGATGAATATGCTTTCTGCAGCTTTTCTCTTAATTACTTCCAATAGGATAATGGATGAAATGTGATGATTCTTTCAGTGTATTAATCATACCAACATAGAGACTCAAATGAGGGAGGAGCCTTCTGCAGTTTTTCTCTTAAATACTTCCAATAGGATAATGGATGAAATGCGATGATTCTGTCAATGTAGTAATAATATCAACATGGAGACTCAAATGTCGAGGGAGCTTTCTGCAGCTTTTCTCTTAAATGCTTCCAATATAATAATGGATGAAAGGTGATGATTCTGGCAGTGTAGTAATCATACCAACATGGAGACTCAAATGACGAAGGAGCTTTCTGCAGCTCCTCTCATAAATACTTCCAATAGGATAATGGATGAAATGTGATGATTCTGTCAGTGTAGTAATCATACCAACACAGAGACTCAAATAAGGGAGGAGCTCTCTGCAGCTTTTGTCTTAAATACTTCCAATAGGATAATGGATGAAATGCGATGATTCTGTCAGTGTTGTAATAATACCAACATGGGGACTCAAATGACGAGGGAGCTTTCTGCAGCTTTTCTCTTAAATTCTTCCAATAGGATAATGGATGAAATGCGATGATTCTGTCAGTGTAGTAATCATACCAACATAGAGACTCAAATGTGGGAGGGGCTTTCTGCAGCTCCTCTCTTAAATACTTCCAATCGCGTAATGGATGAAATGTGATGATTCTGTCAGTGTAGTAATCATACCAAGATGGAGACTCAAACGAGGGAGGAGCTTTCTGCAGCTTCTCTCTTAAATACTTCCAATAGGATAATGGATGAAATGTGATGTGCCTGTCAGTGTAGAAAGCATACCAATATAGAGACTAAATGAGGAGGAGCTTTCTGCAGCTTTTCTCTTAAATACTTCCAATAGGATAATAGATAAAATGCGATGATTCTGTCAGTGTACTAATAATACCTACATGGAGACTCAAATGACGAGGGAGCTTTCTGCAGCTTCTCTCCTTAATTCTTCCAATAGGATAATAGATGAAATGCTATGATTCTGTCAGCGTAGTAATAATACCAACATGGGGACTCAAATGACGAGGGAGCTTTCTGCAGCTTTTCTCTTAAATACTTCCAATAGGATAATGGATGAAATGTGATGATTCTGTCAGTGTAGTAATCATACCAACATAGAGACTCAAATGAGGGAGGAGCTTTCTGCAGCTTTTGTCTCAAATACTTCCAATAGGATAATGGATGAAATGCTACGATTCTGTCAGTGTAGTAATAATACCAACATGGAGACTCAAATGACAAGGGAGCTTTCTGCAGCTTTTCTCTTAAATTCTTCCAATAGGATAATGGATGAATTGCGATGATTCTGTCAGTGTAGTAATAGTACCAACATGGAGACTCAAGAGACGAGGTTGCTTTCTGCAGCTTTTCTCTTAAATACTTCCAATAGGATAATGGATGAAATGTGATATTTCTGTCAGTGTAGTAATCGTACCAACATGGAGACGCAAATGAGTTAGGAAATTTTTGCAGCTTCTCTCTTAAATACTTCCAATAGGATAATGGATGAAATGTGATGATTCTGTCAGTGTAGTAATCATACCAACATAGAGACTCAAATGAGGGAGGAGCTTTCTGCGTCTCTTATCTCAAATACTTCCAATAGGATAATGGATGAAATGCGATTATTCTGTCAGTGTAGTAATAATACCAACATGGAGACTCAAATGACAAGGGAGCTTTCTGCAGCTATTCTCTTAAATTCTTCCAATAGGATAATGGATGAAATGCGATGATTCTGTCAGTGTAGTAATAATACCAACATGGAGACTCAAATGACGAGGTTGCTTTCTGCAGCTTTTCTCTTAAATACTTCCAATAGGATAATGGATGAAATGTGATATTTCTGTCAGTGTAGTAATCGTACCAACATGGAGACGCAAATGAGTTAGGAGCTTTTTGCAGCTTCTCTCTTAAATACTTCCAATAGGATAATGGATGAAATGTGATGATTCTGTCAGTGTAGTAATCATACCAACATAGAGACTCAAATGAGGGAGGAGCTTTCTGCAGGGCTTCTCAGAAATTCTTCACATCGGGTTATGGATGAAATGCGATGGTCCTGGCTTTGTAGTAACTATACCAACAAAGAGATGCAAATGAGTGACGAGCTTTATGCAGCTTCTCTCAGAGATACTTCACAAAAGTAATGGATGATTTGCGATAGTTATGGCTTTGTAATAACAATACCAACAAATAGATGCAATTGAGGGAGGAACTTTATGTAGCTTCACTCAGAAATGCTTCCCATAGGGCAATGGATGAAATGCAATAATAATGGCTTTGTATTAACGATACCAAATAAGGATGCAAATGAGGGAGGATCTTTATGCAGCATCTCTCAGATATACCTCGCATAGGGTAATGGATGAAATGCGACGTTTATGGTTTTGTGGTAACCATACTAACAAAGAGATGCAAATCTGGGAGGAGCTTTCTGTCGGTTTTCTCAGATATATTTTACATAGGGTAATGGATGAAATGCGATGATTCTGGCTTTTTAGTAACCATACAAGAAAGAGATGGAAATGTGGGAGGAGCTTTCTGCAGCATCTGTCAGAAAGAGTTCACATAGGGTAATGGATGAAATGCGATGATTATGGCTTTGAAGTAACCATACCAACAAAGAGATGCAAATAAGGTGGAGCTTTCTGCAGGTTTTCTCAAAAATTTTTTACATCAGGCAATGGATGAAATGAGATAATGATGGCTTTGTAGTAACAATACAAACGAAGAGTCGCAATTGAGAGAGGAGCTTTATGCAGCTTCTCTCAGAAATACTTCACAATGGGTAATGGATGAAATGCGATGATCATGGTTTTGAAGTAACCATACCAAACAAAGAGATGCAAGTTAGGGAGGAGTTTTTTGCAGGTTATCTCTGAAATACTTCACATACGGAAATGGATGAAATGCGATAATTATAGCTTTGTAGTAACCATACCAATGAAGAGATTCAAATAAGGGATGAGCTTTATGCAGCTTCCCTCAGTAATTCCTCACATAGGGTAATAGATGAAATACGATGATTCTGGTATCATAGTAACCATAGAAAAAAAGCGATGCAAATGTGGGAGGAGCTTTATGAAGCATCTCTCAGAAATACCTCACATATGGTAATGGATGAAATACGATGACTATGGCTTTGTGGTAACCATACCAACAAAGAGATGGGAATGAGAGAGGAGCTTTATGCAGCTTCTGTCAGAAATTGTTCACATAGGGTAATGGATGAAATGCGATGATTACGGAATTGTAGCGACCATACCAACAATGAGATGCAAATGACGGAGGAGCTTTCTGCAGGTTTACACAGAAATACTTCACACAGGGTAATGGATGAAATGCGATGATTCTGGCTTTTTAGTAACCATACAAGAAAGAGATGGAAATGTGGGAGGAGCTTTCTGCAGCATCTGTCAGAAAGAGTTCACATAGGGTAATGGATGAAATGCGATGATTATGGCTTTGAAGTAACCATACCAACAAAGAGATGCAAATAAGGTGGAGCTTTCTGCAGGTTTTCTCAAAAATTTTTTACATCAGGCAATGGATGAAATGAGATAATGATGGCTTTGTAGTAACAATACAAACGAAGAGTCGCAATTGAGAGAGGAGCTTTATGCAGCTTCTCTCAGAAATACTTCACAATGGGTAATGGATGAAATGCGATGATCATGGTTTTGAAGTAACCATACCAAACAAAGAGATGCAAGTTAGGGAGGAGTTTTTTGCAGGTTATCTCTGAAATACTTCACATACGGAAATGGATGAAATGCGATAATTATAGCTTTGTAGTAACCATACCAATGAAGAGATTCAAATAAGGGATGAGCTTTATGCAGCTTCCCTCAGTAATTCCTCACATAGGGTAATAGATGAAATACGATGATTCTGGTATCATAGTAACCATAGAAAAAAAGCGATGCAAATGTGGGAGGAGCTTTATGAAGCATCTCTCAGAAATACCTCACATATGGTAATGGATGAAATACGATGACTATGGCTTTGTGGTAACCATACCAACAAAGAGATGGGAATGAGAGAGGAGCTTTATGCAGCTTCTGTCAGAAATTGTTCACATAGGGTAATGGATGAAATGCGGTTATTCTGGCTTTGTAGTAACCATACCAACAAAGAGATTCAAATGAGGGAGGACCTTTCTGCAGGTTTTCTCAGAAATACGTCACATAGGGTAATGGATGGAATGCGATAATTCTGGCTTTGTAGTAACCATACCAAGAAATAGATGCAAATGAGAGGGGAACTTTATGCAACTTCCGTCAGAAATTTTTCACATAGGGTAATGGATGAAATGTGATGATTATGGCTTTGTAGTTACCATACCAACAAACAGATGCAAATGAGGGACGAGCATTATGCAGCCTCTCTCAGAAATACTTCACATAGGGCAATGGACGAAATGCGATGATTATCGCTTTGTCGTAACCATACCAACAAAGGGATGCAAATGAGGGATGAGCTTTATTCAGCTTCTCTCAGAAATACTTCACAAAAGTTAATGGATGAAATGCGATGATTATGTTTTGTAGTAATGGTAACAACAAAGAGATGCAAATGAGGGAGGAGCCTTATGCAGCTTCACTCAGAAACATTCACATAGGGCAAGGTATGAAATGCGATCAGTATGGCTTTATGGTAACCATACCAGCAATATTTCACATAGGGGAATGGATGAGACGCGATGATTCTGTCTGTGTAGTAATCATACCAAAAAAGAGACGTAAATGAGGGAGGAGCTTTCTGCAGGTTTTTTCAGAAGTTTTTCACATAGGGTAATGGATGAAATGCAATGATTTTGGCTTTGTAGTAACCATACCAAAAAAGAGATGCAAATGAGGGAGGAGCTTTATGCAGTTGCTCTCACAAATACTTCACATAGGGCAATGGATGAAATTCAATGATTATGGCTTTGTAGTAACCGTACCAACAAAGAGACTCAAATGAGGGAGGAGGTTGCTGCAGTTTCTCTCTGGAATACTTCACCTAGGGTAATGGATGTAATGCGATGATTATGACTTTGTAGTAACCAAGAAAAAGACAAAAAGATGATTTTTGTTGATGATATGGTAATAAGGGGTGATAAAGATGTAGATGTACAGTTACAGCTTTATGCATGGAAGGAAATATAGAAAAGGTATGGATTAAAAATAAAGAAAAATAAGAGTGAAATAATGGTTTTTGGAAGAGAGAAAGGAATCAATTGAAAAATTACCTTGAATGGAGAACCCCTCAAAGTGGTAGAAAGGTTCACTTATTTAGGGAGTGAAATATCTAGGGATGGAAGAATAACTAACGAAGTTAATAGGAGGTTACAGAAGGGAGGCAATTTCTGCCAAAAAATAAAACATCTGATTTGGAATAATGAAGTTTCAGAAAGAGCAAAACTCCTGATGTATACGAATTATTACTTCCCTATTGTCACCTATGGTGGAGAAACATGGACAATGAAAGAAAGGGGCTGGAACAGACTGCAAGCAGGTGAAATGAAATTTCTCAGAGCAGTTAAGGGAGAAACAAGAATGGACAGAGTAAGGAATGTAGAGATTAGAAAGGACCTCAAACAAGAAAGTATGAGAGAAGAAATTGAAAGAAGGTTATTAAGATGGTATGGGCATGTTAAGAGGTTACATGGGCAGAGACCCCCCAAAATTAAGGAAGAACTAAAGATGGATGGGAAAAGACCTACAGGGCGCCCAAGAATACGGTGGAAAATGGGAGTGAGAATATCTGTGGAAAGGAGAGGTGTGACTTGGCAGCAAGGGACGCAGATGAGGGAAGAGTGTCCTGCTGCTTCTTTCAGAAATACTTCACATAGGGTAACGGATGAAATGCGATGTTTCTGTCTGTGTAGTAATCATACCAACAAAGAGACGCAAATGAGGAAGGAGGTTTCTGCAGCTTCTCTCAGAAATACTTCACATAGGGTAATGGATGAAATGCGATGATTACGGAATTGTAGCGACCATACCAACAATGAGATGCAAATGACGGAGGAGCTTTCTGCAGGTTTACACAGAAATACTTCACACAGGGTAATGGATGAAATGTGATGATTATGGTTTAGAAGTAACCATACCAACAAAGAGATGCAAATGAAGAAGGAACTTTCTCCAGGTTTTCTCAGAAAAACTTCACATAGGGTAATGCATGAAATGCGATGATTATGGCTTTGAAGTAACCATAACAGCAAAGAGACGCAAAGAAGGAAAGAGGTTCCTGCTGTTTCTTTCAGAAATATTTCACATAGGGTAATGGATGAAATGCAATGTTTCTGTCTGTGTAGTAATAATACCAACAAAGAGTCGCAAATGAGGGAGGCACTTTCTGCAGGTTTTCACATAATTACTTCACATAGGATAATAGATGAAATGCGATGATTCTGGCTTAGTAGTAACCATAACAACAAAGAGACGCAAAGAAGGAAAGAGTTTCCTGTTGTTTCTTTCAGAAATACTTCACATAGGTAAATGGATGGAATGCAATGTTTCTGACCGTGTAGTAATCATACCAACAAAGAGACGCAAATGAGGGAGGAGCTTTCTGTAACGTCTCTCAGAAGTTATTTACAAAGGGTAATGCATGAAATGCAATGAATCTGTCTGTGTAGTAATTACACAAAAAAGTGATGCAAATGAAGGGGGAGCTTTATGCAGCTTCTCTCAGAAATACTTCACATAGGGTAATGGATGAGATGCGACGATTCAGCCTTCGTATTAACCATACCAACAAAGAGATGCAAATGAGGTAGGAGCTTACTGCAGCTACTCTCAGAAATACACTACATAGGGTAATGGATGAAATGTGATGATTCTGGCTTTGTAGTTACCATACCATCAAAGAGACACAAATGAGGAAGTAGCTTCCTGCAGCTCCCCACAAACTACTGCACATAGGGTAATTTAAGAAATGTGACGATTCTGCCTTTGTAGTAACCATATCAGCAAAGAGACCCAAATGACAGAGGAGCTTTCTGCAACATCTCTCTGAAATACTTCACAAAGGGTAATGGGTTAAATGCGATGATTCCGGTTTTGTAGTAACCATACCAACAAAGAGATGCAATTGAGGGAGGAGCTTTATGCAGCCTCTCTCAGAAATACTTCACAGAGCATAATGGATGAAGTGCAACGATTCTGGCTTTGAAGTAACAATGCCAAAAAAGAGACACAAATGAGGGAGGAGCTTTCTGCAGATTCTCTCAGATACTTCACATAGGGTAATGGATGAAATGCGATGGTTCTGGCTTGGTAGTAACCAGACCAACAAAGAGATGCAAATGAGGGAGGAGCTTTCTGCTGCTTCTTTCAGAAATACTTCACATAGGGTAATGGTTGAAATGCGATTATTCTGGCTTTGTAGTAACCATACCAACAAAGTGATGCAAATGAGTGTGGAGCTTTCTGAAGCTTCTCTCAGAAATACTTCACATTGGGTAATGGAAGTAATCTGATGATTCTGTCTGTGCAGTAATCATATCAACAAACAGATGCAAATGAGGGATGAGCTTTCTGCAGCTTCTCTGGAAAATATTTCACATTGGGAAATGGATGAAATGTAATGATTATGACTGTGTAGTAATCATTCGAACAATGAGAAGCAAATGAGGGAGGGGTTTTCTGCAGCTTCTCTCAGAACTACTTCACATAGGGTAATGGGTGAAATGCGAAGATTCTGGCTTCACGCTAACCATACCAACAGAGAAACACAAATGAGGTCGGAGCTTTCTGCAATTTCTCTGACAAATACTTCACATAGTTTAATAAATTAAATGGGGTGATTCTTGCTTTGAAGTAACCATACCAGCTAAGAGATGCAAATGAGGGAGGACCTTTCTGCAGCGCCACTCAGAAATAATTCACATAGGGTAATGGATGAAATGCAATGATTCTGGCTTTGTAGTAACCATACTAACTAAGAGACACAAATGAGGGAGTAGCTTTCTGCAGCTTCCATCAGAAATACTTCGAATAGAGTAATGGATGAAATGTGATATTTCTGTCTGTGTTGTAATCATACCAACAAAGAGACGCAAATGGGGAGGAGCTTTCTGCAGCTTCTCTTGGAAATACTTCACTTAGGGAAATGGATGAAATGCGATGATTCTGGCTTTGTAGTAACCACACCAAAAAGGAGACACAAATGAGGGAGGAGCTTACTTCAGCTACTCTCTGAAATACTTCACATAGGATAATGGACGAAATGCGATTATTCTGCCATTGTAGTAACCGTATCAACAAAGAGATACAAATGAGGCAGGAGCTTTCTGCAGCTTCTCTCTGAAATACTTCACATAGTGTAATGGATGCAATGCGATGATTCTGCCTGTGTAGTAATCATACCAACAAAGACATGCAAATGAGGGAGGAGCTTTCTGCTGCTTCCATCAGAAATGTTGTGACTTAGCAAGACAGACAAGTCACAACGAGAGGAAGCCGAAAGGCACGCGTTAAGCTCATGCAGATTGGCGTGAGGTCTGGAACAGTTAACAGGAAATGAGAACTTAGAAAATGGACGCAGTTGCTGTAATACTTAACTTTAATCCACATTTGTAGAACATCGCTCTTGATGATACATGCTTCACAATATTAATTATCAAAGCTATGGCGCCTTGCTAGGTCGTAGCCAATGACTTCGCTGAAGGCTATGCTAACTATCGTCTCGGCAAATGAGAGAGTATTTGTCAGTGTGGCTTCGCTAGCAAAGTCTGCTGTACAACTGGGCGAGTGCCAGTACGTCTCTCTAGACCTGCCGTGTGGTGGCGCTCGGTCTGCTATTACTGACAGTGGCGACACGCGGGTCCGACGTATACTACCGGACCGAGGCCGATTTAAAAGGCTACCACCTAGCAAGTGTGGTGTCTGGCGGTGACACCACATTCCTCCCCAGCAAATCGGCGAACGGTTGTGTTATAAGGCTTCCGCCTGCCATGGGGAGACCCCATGTGGACGTATGCGACGAGGTGGGGAGCCTAACAACAGGCGAGGCTGTGCCACCCGCACCCGGCCATTCGGTCCAAGGGGAGCTAGGAAACGCCTGAAAACCTAGTCCAGGGTGCACGCCAACATGCGGTGTATGTGCCCTTAGAGAGACAGGAGGGGCCAAAGGGTCGACCTCCATCACGTCTGGGTACCCGACGGGCAAAGACGTCATCTGGTCCGGAGCGGGCAAGAGTTCCATGTCGGAGGACAGCTGGTCATGGGACGCGATTGGCGGCGTGTGACCCAGGGGGGCGCCCGGCTGCTGCAGTGACGCGTTCACTGTGGGCGTCGACGGCGGGACAACAGGCGGCAGTGGCGCGTCGGCAGGGGCAAATTGGAAGGCATCGTCGGTAACACCTGGGGGGAGTCGAGCCAGTAGGTGGGTCCCCAGGGCGCTGACCGGACGGCACCATCGCTGAAAGCAGACGGGGAGCGGCAGAACCCGTGCAACGACAGAGGCGTAGCTGATTGAGATGCTGACGCACCTCATCAGAGGCCCCCAAAACCAGATACATAGTGCGGCCGAGGCAGCAAAGAATGCGCCCTGCGAGCCAACGCTGTGAACCTCGATAGTTGCGAAAGTATACAACGTCGCCTGGAGCAAAAGCTGGTGACTGCCGCTGAACAGGAACCTGATGCGGCAGATGCAGCAAAGACATCAAGGTTCGATGAGGACGACCGTGGAGCAACTCAGCCGGCGAGCGACCATCTCGGGGCTGAGAGCGATATGAAGACAAGAAGAGCAATAACGCGTCCTCCCGAGAATGCGACTCTTTCAACTTCAACATCCGTGACTTGAAAGTCTGAACCAATAGTTCAGTGGCACCGTTTGACTGAGGCGAAAACGGAGCAGATGTCAGATGTTGAATACCAGTGGCCTTGCAGAATGACTGGAATTCTGCGGCCATGAATTGTGGGCCATTGTCGGAAACAATAGTCTAGGGAAGACCTTCAACGCAAAAGATAGCGGATAACGCTTGAATGGTGGCAGATGGCGTCGTGGAAGACATCCGTACAACAAAAGGAAAATTACTGAAAGAATCTTCCACAACCAACCATCGAGCATTCCAGAATGGACCAGCAAAATCGATGTGTAAGCGTTGCCAAGGGGAAGTGGCGTTTGGCCATGCAAACAATTTCCGCGTTGGGGCGGATTGTTGTTCGGCACACGCCATGCAAGAAGAGCACATATTTGTAATTGCAGCATCGATTCCGAACCAAGTACAGTGCTGACGAGCAAGTTGTTTCGTTCGCACTATACCCCAATGTTCTTGTTGGAGAAGCCGTAAGACAGAGGACTGTAACGAACGTGGGACCACGACCCGGGACTGATCATTATCAGAATGCAACAGCAAAACACCACGTCGTACAAAAAGTCTCTCCTTGTGAGCAAAAAGTCGGCGAACCAACGGATCCTCGATCCGTGACTTTGACAAGGGCCAATGCGTAGCAACAAAACTCAAAACGGTAGCAAGGACAGGGTCAGCAGCTGTGGCTGTAGCTACACGACGAAAATCAATCGGAAACGATTCGACCACGTCATCGGTTTCCGAATCAATGAATATGCAAGCAAGTTCGGAAGAATCGAATGCTCTATCCTCAGCAACAGGCAAACGGGACAACGCATCGGCGTTTCCGTGCTTAGCAGTGGACCGATACAAGTTATCGTAGCGGTACTGCGAGAGGAAAATAGACCAGCGAATGAATTTCTGCGCTCTACGTGGAGGTACAGGCTTGTTCACATGAAAAAGCGATGTCAAAGGTTTGTGGTCCATGATGATGGTAAAGTGACGACCATACAAGAAATCGTGAAACTTAGTAACACCAAATACGAGAGCCAAAGTTTCTTTCTCGATCTGTGAATAATTTCTTTGCGAAGACGAGAGCAATTTGGACGCAAAGGCAATAGGGCGATCATGCGATCCATCTTTGTGCGCAATCACAGCACCGATCCCGAAATCCGATGCGTCTACCATCAACAAAAGGGGTTTCTGGGGATCGAATGGCGTAAGGCAAGTATTTGAAAGCAACGCCGATTTCAACTGGCGAAAGGCGCGTTCGCATTCCGTCGTCCAGACGAACGGAACACCTTGACGGCGTAAGCGATGAAGCGGAGCTGAAATGGAAGAGGCATGGGGAATATACCTGTTATAATAGTTAATTTTTCCCAGCACACTCTGTAGCTGCTTCAAATCCTGCGGCGAATGCAAGTCCTGTATGGCACAGAGGTGCTCTGGACTCGGAGGTATGCCTTGGGCATTGATTACACGTCCCAAATATGGTAAGTCACGAGCAAAAAACACACATTTGTCCTTCCGCAAGCGAAGACCATTTTGGCGCAAGACCTGAAATAATGTTCTGAGATTGGCTAAATGTTCGTCTTCTGTCTTTCCGGAGATCACAATATCGTCCAGATAGTTTGCTGCAGTAGGGACTGAGGCACAAACAGTTTGCAGATATTGCTGAAACAATGCAGGTGCGGATGCACACTGGAATGACAGTCTTTTGAATCGATACAAACCAAGATGCGTGTTAACCACCAAGACGCGCTGGGATTCGTCGTCCAATGGTATTTGCAAGTACGCAATATGTGCTAGGTCCAACTTCGAAAAATATTTACCCGGGCACAGTTTGTCAAAAAGATCTTCTGGGTGGGGTAAAGGAAAAGTTGCAATCACTAATTGTGGATTCACTGTAGCTTTGAAGTCCACACAAAGTCGCAGTTTTCCGGAAGGTTTCGGCAAAATTACTAAGGGTGATGCCCAGAGAGAAGCCTGCACACGTTCAATCACACCTTGTGGCTCCAAATCCTTTAATGTTCTTGCGACCTCATCACGCAATGCGTGAGGAACACTGCGCGCTCTGAAAAATTTCGGTTGCGCGTTTACTGTCAGGTCCAAATGTGCTTTATAGTTCTTAACGCAACCAAGGCCCGGTGCAAAAATGTCTGCAAATTCTTCACATAGACTAGAAACACTGGCTGAAGGCACAGTCTGGTTCATTGATAGGACCTGATTGACGATAGACAAGTTAAACAACTGAAGCTAACCTAAACCAAACAAGTTCACAGCAGAAGAAGAACGAAGGACGTAAAAAGACACAAGTTTTCTTTGTCCCTTGTATGTTGCAAGAAGGCTGCACTGTCCTAACACAGGGATATTCTGACCTGAATAACTATTTAACTTAACATTTGCGGCACGCAACAGATGTGTGGCCAGTTGTTTGTACGTGTCTTTATTGATCAATGAAACTGCAGCTCCGGTATCGAGATGGAAAGGGATCACGTTGCCATTAATGTCCAAGTCTACAAAAAGTTTATTGTCCTGCTGACGACAAGAGCGACTGTCTCGTGCAATTTGAACAGACACTGGTACAGAATCACTTGCTAATTGACGTGATTTCCGGCGACGTCGACGCACACTTTTTGTGGGGACGCACACAGTCACTGTTACAAAGAGTGGCACTGGGCGGAGTGGAATTAACTACATGAATTTCCATGGGCGAAGGTTCACGAGCCTGAGTATTCTTGGTTTGATTCCGATTCCGGCACGAAGCAAAGGGCCTAGAATGGTTGTTACCGACTGATCTGAGTTTTTCTGGCAAACACTTTGAACATGTCCTTTTCTATTACAGAAAAAGCAAATAGCTTGGCGAGACGGGCAATTCTCACGCGAATGTCTAGTAGCACACCGCAGGCATGATTGTAGCACTGCATTTGCGTGCTGGCGCGGCACACACGGCTGCGCGGACGGGCACGAGGGCTGTTTACTGTTCCGTGCAGCTCGCCCGGCGGGCCGGTTAACCTGACTCACGGGTGGCGAAGTTTCAAATGATGCCTGAGCAAAGTCAAGTGTGTCTTGCCTATCCAATATGTCTATCACTTGTTGAAGGGAGGGATTGATTAGTTTCAAAATTTGCCCCCATATACGAACATCAGAAACGTTCTGTGCAATTGCATCACGTACCATAGTATCTGAATAAGGGAGTCCACATTCACACTCAAAAGCACAATCCCTTGTAAGGCCTTGCAAAGTTGCAACCCACTCCCTATTAGTTTGACTGGCCGTACGTTTGGTACGAAAGAAAGTATACCTTTTTGCAACTACATTGACGGATTCCTTGAAATAGGCATCTAATGCCGACAAAATTTCTTCGTAGGACAGAGTTGCTACATCGCGTCGGGGAAACAATTTCACTATCACTCTGTACGTCAGGACGCCGACACACGATAATAAGTGAGGCTGCCGCTCATTACCTTGAATTCTGTAGGCGGCGAGATGGAATCCAAATTGGGGTGACCACTCCGTCCAGCTCTCCAGTGCCACATCAAATTGACGAAAAGGTGGTGCAACTTCGTGTTATGGCTGCGGTAGCAGTGGAGCGGCGGCTGCCGCATCGTTTTGCATTGCACGTTGACCCTGGACAAGCTGTCCAAGGGCATCTAATAAGGCCTGCGTCAGCTGATTCTGCAAGAGATAAAATTCGGACAGTACATCTGGAGATTGTGGAGAAGCCATGACACAAGTAAATTAAGGCAATACGACCGTTAAATCCTCTTTTGAGACTCGTCGACAAATATGTTGTGACTTAGCAAGACAGCCAAGTCACAACGAGAGGAAGCCGAAAGGCACGCGTTAAGCTCACGTAGATTGGCGTGAGATCTGGAACAGTTAACAGGAAATGAGAACTTAGAAAATGGACACAGTTGCTGTAATACTTAACTTTAATCCACATTTGTAGAACATCGCTCTTGATGATACATGCTTCACAATATTAACTATCAAAGCTATGGCGCCTTGCTAGGTCGTAGCTAATGACTTCGCTGAAGGCTATGCTAACTATCGTCTCGGCAAATGAGAGCGTATTTGTCAGTGTGGCTTCGCTAGCAAAGTCTGCTCTACAACTGGGCGAGTGCCAGTACATGTCTCTACACTTGCCATAAGGTGGCGCTCGGTCTGCTATTACTGACAATGGCGACACGCGGGTCGAACGTAAACTACCGGACTGAGGCCGATTTAAAAGGCTACCACCTAGCAAGTGTGGTGTCTGACGGTGACACCACAAGAAATACTTCACATTGGGTAACAGATGAAATGCGATGATTCTGTCTGTGAAGTAATCATACCAACAAAGCGACGCAAATGAGGGAGGAGCTTTCTGCAGCTTCTCTCAGAAATACTTCACGTGGGGTTATGGACTAAATGCGATTATTATGTCAGTGTTGTAATCATACGTACAAAGACGCAAATGAGGGGGGAGCTTTCTGCAGCTTCTCTCAGAAACACTTCACATCTGGTAATGGATGAAATGTGAAGATTCAGTCTGTGTAGTAATCATACCAACAAGGAGACGCAAATGAGGGAGGAGCTTTCTGCAGCTTCTCTGACATATACTTGACACAGGGTAATGGATGAAATGCGACGATTCTGGCTTTGTAGTAACCATACCAACAAAGAGACACAAATGAGAGAGGAGCTTTCTGCAACTTCTCTCTGAAATACTTCACATACGGTAATGGATGTAATGTGACGATTCTGGCTTTGTAGTAACCATAGCAACAAAGAGATCCAATTGAGAGAGGAGCTTTCTGCAGCTTCTCTCAGAAATACTTCACATAGGGTAATGGATGAAATGTGATGGATAAGTGTCTAAGTAGTAACCATTTCAACGAGAGAAGCAAACGAGGGAGGAGCTTTTCTGCAGCTTCTCTCAGAAATACTTCACATAGGGTAATGGATGAAATGTGATGATTCTGACCTCGTGGTAATCACACCAACAAAGAGACTCTAATGAGGGTGGAGCTATCTGCAGCTTCTCTCAGAAATTCTTCACATAGGTTAATAGATGAAATGCGATTATTCTGGCTTTGTTGTAACCATACCAACAAAGAGATGCAAATGCAGGAGGAGCTTTTTGCAGCTTCTCTGTGAAATACTTCACACAGTGTAATGAATGTAATGCGATGATTCTGTCTGTGTAGTAATCATACCAACAAAGAGGCACAAATGAGGGAGGAGCTTTCTGCAAGTTCTCTCAGAAATAATTCACATAGGGTAATGGATGAAATGCGACGATTTTGGCTTTGTAGTAACTATAACAACATAGTGATGGTGGTTTGAGACAAGCTTTCTGCTGTTCCTTTGAGAAATAATTCATATAGTGTGAAGTATGAAATGCGATAATTCTGGCTCTGTTTTAACCATACCAATTAAGTGAAGTAGTGTGATAGGAGCTAGGAGCAGCTCCTTTAGAAATTATTCGCATAGGTTTATTAATGATATTCGATGGTTCTGGGCTTGATGGTATGGTTACTATAAAGTGACAGAACTGTGGGAGGAACTTTCTTCAGTGTCTTTCAGAAATAATTGTCATAGCTTAATGGATGGATAGCAATGATTTTGGCTTTGTAGTAACTATACCAACAAAGTTATAGTAGTGTGAGGAGAGTTTTTTGCAGCTCCTTTCAGAAATAATTTACACTGGGTAGTGGATGAAATGCAATAATTCAGGCTTAGTTAGAACTTTACGAACAAACTGATCATAGCGTGAGAGGAGCTATCAGCAGCTCCTTTCAGAAATAATTCCCATAGGTTAATGGATGAGACGCGATGATTTTGACTTTGTAGTAACCATACCTAAAAATGGCAGTACTGTTGGAGGAGCTATCTGCAGCTTCTTTCAGAAGTAATTCTCATAGGGTAATGGATGGAATGCAATGATTGTGGCAGCGTAGTAAATATACCAATAAAGTGGTAGTATAGTGAGTGGAGCAATCTTCTGTTGTTTTCAAAAAAATTCACATGGGGTAACGGATGAATTGCGATGACCTGGCATTGTGGTAACTATATTAAGAAAGTTATAGAAGTGTGAGAGGAGCTATCTTCATCTCTTTTCATAAATAATTTATTTAGTGTATTGGATGTAATATGATGATTCTGGCTTTATAGTAACGATACCAACAAACTGATAACAGTGTGAAAGGTGCCATCGGCAGCTCCTTTCAGAAATAATTCACATGGGGTAATGGACGAGAGGTGATGATTTTGGCTTTGTATTAACAATACCAACAAAGTGCCAGTACTGTGGGTGGAGCTTTCTGCAGCTTCTTTCAGAAATAATTCACATAGGGTAATGGATGGAGTGCAATGATCGTGGCTTTGTGGTAACTATAGCAACAAAGTGATAATAGTGTGAGAGGAGCTTTCTGCAGCTCCTTTCATAAAAAAATTCGCATAGGGTAATGTATGAAATGCAATGATTCTCACTTTGTAGCAACTATACCAACAAAGTGATAGTAGTGTCAAAGAGCTTCCTGCAGCTTCTTTCAGAAATAATGCTCATAAGTTTACGGATAGAATTCAATTATTCAGGCTTTGTTGTAAGTTTACCAACATAGTGAGACGAGTGTTGTGCAGTCCTTTCAGAAATAATGCACATAGGGTAACGGAAGAAATACGAAGGTTCTGGCTTTGTTAGAATTATACCAACAAAATGGCAGTACAGTGGGAGGAGCTTTCTGGAGCTTTCTCCAGAAATATTTCTCATAGGTAAATGGTTGGAATGCAATGATTGTGGCTTTGTAGTAACTATACCAACAAAATTATAGTAGTGTGAGAGGAGCTTTCTCCAGCCCCTTTCAGAAGTAATTCACATAGGGTAATGGATGAAATGTGATGGTTTGCAAATGTACTTGGCTTGTTCACTACCTATTTTTCATGTGGCTTATCTGCAAAGTGGGTTGATAGTGAACAGTTGCATTTGTGCCCCTATTATTGAGTCATATATTGGCTAGCTTTGGAACAGCAATGAACTGAACCATACATGTTCAGATTGTAACATAGTTATTTAAAAGAATAACTTTAACTCTTTGCCATATATTTTTAAGTTCACAAATGAATCCGATCTTTACGAATAATAATCGATGCAATTCATACACTGTCCCACACCTACACAGTTTCACATTGTTTCTTCACATACCATGGCCTCCATGCTTAGACTCGTGGCACTTTGTTCATTGTTCATTGATGTGGCAAGTTGGGAGCAGAAAGACCAAATTTTCCTGCTCATATCCACTGTCATGAGTCAGGTCACGTGACACCACATTAGTCAAAATAATCCCTAAACATGGCCACAGTTCGATTACAATATTTTATAATATTTAATTCCTTAAATCTAAATTCATTATATAATTTTACATATTTATCACCACACTTTTATAGTTTGTTTCAATTAATAGAAAACCAAAACACTATGCAACGGAAATACAATGCCCATCAAAACACGAAACAAGTATCTTCCGGTCTATTTTGCTCAGCATATTATCTCTGCAGCTGTGCTTTAAATTGAAATTATGAACTACTTGAAAGAGGTCCATATTATCCCCTGTTACCTTACATACCCCCACTTCATGGAGACATTACCTTAGTAATGGCAACATGAATTTGCACCAAACTGAGCAAACCCTTATTACTTTATATTTTAAACATTTTAATAATAACTATAATGCCACGGAATCATATAGAACAGTGTTATAGTGGTGAGTTAATTAGTGTAAGTACTGTCATGAGAAAACATACACACATTATCCAACAATGCATCCAATTCAATTATACAATTAGACAGTCTCCTATTGAGTCCAAGGCAAAATGCAAAGAAATTTATATTATATAAATGCCCATGTTAATCTATAATGTAGGTTGCACACTTGCTGCACATTAACACGTCCTCTTTTTAAACAGTTGTTTCTGTAAGTTGCACGAGGTTGTTGTATCCAGATCCTTGTGTTCACTGGTTTATGCTTTGGAATGCAGGCTTTACAAACTTGTCAGCCAGCAGTACTATGCTTCCTCTGTTAGCCAAGCCATCCTATCTAAATTTAATCAAATCCTCATAAATCTTGCCTAGACATGCAAACCCACATTTCCCAGGAGGTAGGCTATCCAAACCATGCCTGGAATATCCTGTGTTCACTGATCAGCTCTTATTGAGGTTTATACAAATGACAGACATGCACACAAATCAAACACAAACATGGCATTCTTAAATATATTCTATTTCACCCTTCAAATGTTCCCAAATCAGCAGCTCCAACATTTCTACCCCCCGCAATAAGAGAGTTTATTCCCAGATGCAAATTCTTATATTTTTTAAGTACCCATACAGCTACATCAGTGTACATGAATAAGCTCAATTTTTTTTTTTTCATGAATTCCGATATCAATTTTCACATAATATTTGGCAATATCTTGAAACCCATTCTTTTCTGCCCTTTCCATGGCTAACTAGATTCAATCACAAATGGCAAACAAACTCACTAAGATCATAAAACTTATACATGCATCCACTTAGCCATTATTGTTGTTTCCTCCACTTTCCTCATGAACATCTTATAATAAGCAAGTTAATTATTTCCCATATGCCTCTACAATTTGCATATTTAGTGAGTGCCCTACATGACTGTCTCGGCAACAGTCCTACTCCCATGCACCAGTATCAAATCCAGATGCCACAGATACATTAGAAATTTTAATAATATCTCAACTATTTTTAAACAAACTATTTGCAGATTTCCTCCCTCCTATACTCTCCACACATTTATACAGAAATAGTGACTATATATACAGTAGGTTACAGTTCCTGTATGACCTTTTCAAAAAGGCTTCCATCACATCCACACCAGTTGTGCAAAAAATCCATTGGACAACAGATTCCCTTATTGCAAATACATTCAGTATAATGAAGGTTGTTGACCACCAACAATGGCATCACAACACACACAGTAACACAAATAATATTCAAATTATAAATACATATATACATAGCCCCAATAATTTTTTTAACTAGACAAAAGTATACATGGGAATCTCACTTCCTTACCGTTTATTCTTTCACCACATATTTTTTCAACTCCATTACATTTCTCAGTCCTAATGGCTTTTTGGACATTGGATATACTAACCTATATGCATTAGGGTGTGGACAACCCATTATCTCAAAGGGTCCATGGTATAATTCCAATAACTTTTTGATTTTGCCATCAATGTCACTGGATTTTTTCTTGTTCCTCACCAGCACCTTATCTCCCTCCTTGAACTTTGTTGTCTTATATCTTTTACCATGCCTCCTCTGTCTCTCATATCCTTTCTTTAACATTTGCTGTCAGGCCATCTGCATCTTCTCTTGACTTGTCAAGCCTTGAGATGGAGGAAAATCTATGTGTTCTGCTATTAGATTGTCTGGCTTGATATTTTTCGTAATAGGGTGAGAATCCTGTTGCACAACTCTCCACTGCGTTCATAAGATCCTCAAAGACAGTTATATCTTCTGCCCAAGTACTATGCTTTTTACTGCAATATGTCCTACATAGCCTACCCAGCTCTGTTATATACCTCTCAGCCAGTTGAACCGCAGGGTGATACACTGAAATCCTTATATGCTTTATCCCAGATCTTTGCATAAACTTCCCCCACACACTAGATGTAAATTGTGCTCTGTTATCAGACAGAACATTCTCTGGTTTTATAACATTCACAAAGCAATCTTTTCCCCCTGCGGGTCTGGGGGTAAGAATAGGCCCGAGGTATACCTGCCTCTCATAAGAGGTGACTAAAAGGTGTCCCTCCCCCTCAAGTGGGTAGTTTGCGCCTGCGTCCAGAGACGGATGGGTTAACGACTTACATTTGTGGTCATTTTGGTTTTTCGCTTCTTCTGGTTTCTTCCTTCCTTTGTTTGTTTCCTTTTTTTCTTCTTCTCCCTCTCTTACTGTCTTCCTTACTTTTTACCTTGCCTTCTTGCCCACCCTATGGTCTCTGCCTCGGCGTTTGAGACAGTCTGTGCTTTCTCTCCCTTTTTTTCCTATTCTTCTTTCCTCCCTGTGCACGCCTGAAGGCCAGACCCACGCATTTGATCGCATAGCCGGTGATGGGGTAACTCGTAATTCCCAACCCTGGGTAGACAGGTAAGGCACGCATGTATCCCCTCATAAAGGCCAGGCCTGGGGAGGGGTGATTGCCTGAGCTGACACCTTCCTACCATGCTGATTGGTCCCTCTGTCGATTTCTCGGGAGGTGTGACCTGAGGTATAAACATTCACCTAAGGTAGGAGCGCCCTCTTAGAGGGTCCCCACAAGGAAGGAGTGTGCCATCGGAGACGCTGGCAATCATGGGGGATTATTCCGCAATGGATTTCTCTTCTTCTTCTTCTTCTTCTTCTTCTCTCTGGACTTCTGACCAAAAACGGAAGCATGACCAGCCACCAGTGACAAAAGTATTACTGCCTGCCCCGAAGTTCCTAGTACTTTCTAGATCTGAGGACGGAAAGGATTTTTCATCTGTCAACCCTTTCATTATTCAGAAATGCATAGATGCCATAGCCAGACCTGTCAAGTCTTGTACCAGGATGCATAACGGTACCTTGTTGTTGGAAACTGAGAGCGCTTTTCAAGCACAAAAACCCCTTCGGGCCACACTCTTGTGCACGTTCCCTATTCGGGTGGAGGTTTACCACACGATAAATTCGTCACATGGTGTGGTATATACCAGATAACTCGATGGATTGACTGATGCGGAGATTCAGATTTTCCACGATGAGCAGGGTGTGACAGCTGTCCGTAGGGTCATGTAAAAGTCGACAATGACCTTGTACCGACCCGGACACGTTTTTCGACCTTTGATAGTGCTCAGCTGCCGTCGCGCATCAAAGAGGGCTATGAGGTTGTCTCTGTTCGCCCCTATGTCCCGACACCTACGCGGTTCTACCAGTCTCAGAGTTTTAATCACACCCACCAGTCTTGTTCTAATGCGGCTAAATGCATCACTTATGGCAGGGATGTCCATGAGGGTGACTGTCCACCTCCATCTCCTCAATGTGTGAACTGTCAGGGTGACCATGCAGTGTCCTCCCGCGACTGTCCCATCTACAAGGATAAATGCTGTATACAGGAAATTCGAGTCAAAGAGAAAGTGTCCACCTCGGCTGCTCACAAGCTATTTGCTAGTAGGAAGCCCACGCTGCTCCCAGAGCGGAAATACAGTACTGTCCTTGCCTCTCCTCGGACTACCAGGGAGGTGTCGACGCAGACATGCGATCTGACCTTTATCGCTACGGCCGTCCATTCGGCCAGTGTTAAGATCTTCCTCCCGTCACCCCTAAGACACAAGCACCTTCATCAGCTTCTGCCAAGACTAAGACCCAGAAGTCAGATGCATGGGCCTTCAAGAAGGAATCGTCCCATGAAGACTTACTACGTACCCCGAACTCCCAGCCATTGACCAGTATGTTGACTAAACCACCTTCCAAGAAGGCTCACAGGAAGCAAAGTTCTTCTTCTCCGCCATGGCGCGTTTCGTCTGCTGCGCCACCCAGCGGTTGCAGCCCCAGGCCGTCATCCATTTCGCCTGGCCACACTGCTGGTAGCCGAACATCTGGCCGTTCACCGGCGGAGGAAGCTCCCCCCTCCCGGACATCTTAACAAGATGGCTGATGAACCTATTGAACAAATGGACGATGACTCTCCGTCTATTGATAGCGGCAGCTGTGCTCGCTTGAAGCCAGGCCCTCAGCAGCCTTCGAGGTGACTCCTTCTTGCTTCTCCTTTTTCTTTTTCTTCTCATGATGGCACTTCTTCATTGGAATATTCGTGGCATTCGTTCCAACTGAGAGGACTTAAAGTTGCTGCTACACTTGCACCGACCGCTCGTCGCAGCTCTCCAGGAAACGAAGCTACGCCCATGAAATCAAATTATCTTGGCACACTATGCCTCTGTGCATTTTGACCTACCCCCTGAGGCAGGTAATCCGGCTCATGGAGGGGTTATGTTGCCGGTACGGGATGATATCTACTACGATCCCATCACATTGCACACCGACCTGCAGGCAGTTGCCGTCCGAATTACTCTCCCCACTTTTACATTTTCCATCTGTACCATTTACACTCCATTGTTGTCTGCCATTACTAGGGCGGACATGATGCAAATTATTGCTCAGCTACCTGCACCATTTTTGTTGACTGGAGACTTCAATGCCCACCATCCCCTTTGGGGCTCTCCAGCATCCTGCCCGAGAGGCTCCCTGTTAGCAGACCTTTTCAACCACCTCAATCTTGTCTACCTCAATACTGGCTCCCCTACTTTTCTTTCGGACACAATTCATACCTATTCCCATTTATACCTCTCTATATGTACTACCCAACTTGCAAGCCAGTTTGAGTGGTACGCACTTTCTGATATGTATTCGAGCGACCACTTCCCTTTTGTTATCAATCTCCTGCATCATACCCCATCTCGAAAGCAGGCTGGGGGCTCTTCTGTTCCGGGTGACTTTTCAGGATCAAACATTCGCAAGCTGCAATAGTCAGGTCGCACACCTCATGGAATTCATTCTCACTGCTGCTGAATATTCCGTCCCTCATACTACTTCTTCTCCATGTTGTGTACCGGTCCCCTGGTGGACCGCAGCATGTAGAGACGCCATATGTGCTCGTCGACATGCTTTACGCACCTTTAAATGCCACCCTACGATGGCGAATTGCATTAATTATAAACGATTACATGCGCAGTGTTGTCATGTTATTAAATAAAGCAAGAAAGCCAGCTGGGCTGCTTTCACAAGCACCTTCAACAGTTTTACTCCTTCTTCTGTTGTCTGGGTTAGCCTGTGCCGGCTGTCTGGCGCTAAGATCCACTCACCAGTTTCTGGCTTGACGTTCGCGAATGATGTCCTTGTGGCCCCTGAGGATGTCTCCAATGCCTTCAGCCGATTTTTCACAGAGGTATCGAGCTCCGTTCATTACCACCCTGCCTTCCTCCCCCGAAAACAGGCAGAGGAGGCAAGGTTGCTGAACTTCCGCTCCTCGAATCATGAAAGTTATAATGCCCCGTTCACCATGCGGGAACTCGAAAATGCACTTGCCCGGTCATGGTCCTCTGCTCCAGGGCCTGATTCTACTCATTTTCTGATGCTGAAGAACCTTTCTCCTGCGGGTAAAGGTTTTCTTCTTCGAACTTATAATCACATCTGGATTGAGGGTCATGTTCCCACATGCTGGTGCAAATCTATTGTTGTCTCGATTCCTAAGCCGGGGAAGGACAAGCACTTGCCTTCCAGTTATCGACCCATTTCCCTTACCAGCTGTGTCTGTAAAGTGATGGAACAAATGGTTAACCTTCATTTCGTTTGGCTGCTCGAATCTCAATGCCTGCTTAGCAATGTACAATGTGGATTTCGTAGGCGCCGCTCTGCTGTTGACCATCTGCTTACCTTGTCGACCTTCATTATGAGTAACTTCTTGCGGAAGCGCCCGACCATGGCTGTGTTCTTTGATTTGGAGAAGGCTTACGACACCTGTTGGAGAGTGGGCATTCTCCGACCCATGAATACATGGGGCCTTTATGGTCGTCGCCCTCTTTTTATTCGGGCCTTTTTAATGGATCAACAGTTCAGGGTACGTGCAGGTTCTGTCCTCTCTGATGCCTTTCGCCAAGAGAATGGGGTGCCACAGGGCTCAGTTTTGAGCGTCACCATAGCGATCAATCCAATAATGTATTGCCTCCCAGCTGATGTCTCAGGCTCCCTTTTCGTGGACTATTTTACCATCTATTGCAACGTGCAGCGTACATGTTTCCTGGAGCGCTGTCTTCAGCGTTGTCTTGACCATCTTTACTCCTGGAGTGTCGCCAATGGCTTCCGTTTTTCTGCCGAGAAGACGATCTGTATTAACTTCTGGCACTACAAAGAGTATATCCCACTGACCTTACATCTCGGTCCCATTGCTCTCCCATTCGTGGAGACAACATAATCTTTAGGTCTTACATTTGACAGGAAACTTAGCTGGTCTCCACATGTGTCATATTTGGCTGCCTGTTCTACCTGTTCTCTAAATGTCCTCCGTGTTCTCAGAGGTACGTTGTGGGGAGCAGATTGAACCATCCTATTTTGCCAATATCGGTCGATTGTCCACTCAAAGCTGGATTATGGGAACTTTGTATACTACTCTGCCCGGCCATCCATCTTACGACACCTCAATTCTATACAACATCGGGGTTTACGTCTTGCGATCGGAGCGTTCTCTACTAGTCCCGTCAAGAGTCTTCATGTTGAAGCCGGTGAATTGCCACTAACCTACCGGCGCAATATACTGATTTGTTGGTATGCCTGTCGGCTATTGTCAATGCCCAACCACCCGTTTTATCATTTCTTTTTTGACGACTGTCTCGACCGTCAATACGGGTTGTATGTATCTGCTCTGCTACCCCCTGGAGTTTCCTTTCGTCGCCTCCTTCAGCACCATGATTTTTCACTCCCTGCAACCTTTCAAGTGGATGAGAGCCAAACGCCAACTTGGCTCCAGGCTTAGGTTCGCGTTCACCTTGACCTCAGCTCACTCCCAAAGGAGGTTACCCCAGCTTCGGTATACTGCTCGCGGTTTGTCGAACTTTGATCGAAGTTCATTAATACGATCTTCATTAATACAATCTTCATTTATACAGATGGCTATAAGACCAATGACAGTGTTGGGTGTTCTTTTATTGTCGGGGCACACAGTTTCAAATACCAGCTCCATGGCCGTTGTTCAGTCTTCACAGCTGAGCTATTTGCCATCTACCAGGCTGCTCTTTACATTCGCCACCACCGACATTCTACTTATGTCATCTGCTCTGATTCCCTGAGTGCCATCCAGAGCCTCAGTGATCTGTATCCGGTTCACCCTTTCGTGCACCGGATCCAACGCTCTCTTCAGCAGCTGGTGGACTACGGTTCTCCGATTACCTTTATGTGGGTTCCTGGCCAGGTCGGTATCCCTGGGAATGAAACTGCAGATACCGCAGCCAAGGCTGCAGTCCTCCAGCCTCGGACAGCTTCTTGTTGTGTGCCTTCATCTGATTTTAGCAGGGTCATTTGTCAGTGCATCTTATCGCTGTGGCATGCCGATTGGGCTACACGTACTGAAAACAAGCTTCGGGCCTTGAAACTTCTCTTTCTACTTCACTCCTGCTTTCCTCTTGCATAATGCAAATATCTTTAGGTGCTTCTCCAAAACATACATCAGTATCCCCTTCAAACAGATCCTTAATAGCAAATTCAACATTCTCTTCTTCACTTAATACTTCCAATTTTCTGGCAATTTTAATTTTACTTTACCCCATTTTTCAGGCATAAAAGCTTTATGATTTGGGTGATTGGGTGTCCTATGCAAAATTACTTAATCAGCCTCCTCGTTTCCTAACCATCCACAATTAACATCTTTCAGGCTTGCATCATCAGTTAAGAAAACATAGGTTTCAATTTTATCTTCTGGGCAACCTACAGCAACATTCTCCGTATCATTACACATTTCCATATCCACATTGAAGTCATTATCACTACCACAGTTAACACCTGCACCCACAATCACAGTAACATTATCAGTAGGTAATTTACCAGCATTTTCCACATTGTCAAATACACCACTCATATTATCCTCTACATCACACTGAATAACCCTCTCCTCACGTTTTCCACAATTCTCCAACTATTTCCCATTCGTCACATCCATTATTACTGTGAACATTGCCCCTTAATTCCATATCCACTTCTGTTCCCCCTTTTGATGAAACTACCTCTGTCTCTGATCTTTCAATGAATTTTACTGCACACAAACCAATATTGTCCTCCTCTGCTTGTAATTTCTCTTCCCTTTTAAACATGTCGTCAATGTTAAGCTCACCCTGTTCATTGCTGATATTAGCCTTGTTCCATTTTTTCCTCTTATACCTTTTATCTGTATTTCTATAATTGTTAAAACCTCCCCACAGATTTTCATTTCCTAAGACAGCATCCATATGACACATCCCAATTTCCCTACTTTCCTTGTTGACTTTATTACTCATCCCATCATGTCCTTGTCTGGCCCTGTTCACATAATTACCAGCCCCCCTGTGGACCTTAAGTGAGGCATCAATTAGTTTTTTGATTGCCTACCCTGTCCATTTGCATCTGGCATTCCTATTTTATACCTTCTCTATCACTCCTCATCTGATCAAAATTGTCTCTTCTCCCCTCAAAATTTCTGTTATATCTTTGTGGCCTGCTTCTCCAATCTCTATCCTGATTATTCTGATCACTTCTATCTTCTCTCCACCTGTTATGATTATTACTGTACTCATAATTAATACTGTTTCCCCTTTCATGATACCTTCCACTCTCCCTCTGTTCCATGTATTTAGGTCTGTAACACAATGCCCTATCCATATTATCCACAAAATTAAGAAATACTTCCACTGAATCTGTTGCACTGTGAATCAAATCCCATTGCAAATGCTCTGGTAATCTTCTTTTTAGTGTAAATATTTCTGTTAACACACCCAGTGGCCTATCCAGATGATTTAATTAATTCAGTTCTCTAACACAGAACCCTGTCATACTTTCCTTTCCACTCTTGTAACTGGGTGCATTCAAAAATCGTTTTGCAATCTTAATTGTTTTGCCTGGCCCCAGTATTTGTTCAAGAACAGGTTTTCAAAGGTTTTAAAATCACAAAATTGATCATCACTTTGGTTCGCCCGGGTTCGAGCAGGCAAAAATTAAATATGTTAAGAGGCAGTTGGAAGGGGGAGCTCTCACCCCTGTCACAAAGTTATCCTTACACATAGCTAGAAAGTCTACTGCATGGTATTTATTCTCCCCACTAAAAGGTTTTGACTGAAATCCATGCCTCATAGGATATCCCAACAATAAATTTCCATTTCCTGCTGCCACAGTATTAACTGTTTCCCTCAAGACATTTATTTCCCCTCCTAATTCCTTCTTATTGTCAGTAAGCCACTTATGGCAATCCAGCACTCCTATCTTAATGGATTCAATGTCTGCCTCTGTTTGTCTTTGAAATAATGTGCATTTCTGTTCCTGTACCTGAATCTGCCACACAAGATTACTTTGCACAGTGTCCACCTTGGCTGCTAGTCCTCTTTCAACCTCAGCAACTCTCTCAATAATCAAATTTTTCATTCACTGTCTTTATTTTAACCATAAGCCTCAATTCCATATCCCCTATTTTCGAATCCATTTCTCCAACTATTGCAGTTTTTACATTCCCTATTTTTGAATCTATTTCTCCCAATTTACTAGTAAGTTTTACAAAAAATGTACTCAGGTCACTTCCTGCTATCAAGCCTATTTCTTTTGGCATGGTGGGGCTACTACAGTTACTCCTAACATCCATTGATTCGCCTTAACTTTGAGATTCATGCATCTCATCGGCCATGGCTAATGAAGGGGCACAATTTTGCAATGTAGCTGCTGGTTGTACTTATCGTTTATATCCTCATGTGACGCGATGTCTGCAGTGAGCTCCGCAGCACAGGTATGCAATGAACCGTAGTCGGCAGCATGGACACGCAGCAAACTCGATCAGGAGTGAGAACACGTTGTGTGGGCCCATGGCAGCATGTAGTCATGTTGGTCGGTGGCACAGACAATGGCGCTGATCGTCGGGAGCATGTGGATATAGCTTAGACTGCTTTACCCGTAGCAACATATGGACATGGCATGGACGACTGATTTACTCGCGGCAATACGTGGTCGACTCATCAGGCTGTGTAAGTGACTGCCTCACAATCGTGTGGCCTTATATCGGCATAACCAAGGGACAGCAGCACGTATCTTGTCCAGCACACACTCCAGTACTGCTAATGCACCGATTTAGCTCAGAGCCCTCACACTGACTGTTCAAAAGCCTAACCATCAGATGGACACCCGATTCCGAAATACTATGGAATGGAGAAGAAAGTCCTGTCCCAGAGCAGACCCCAATTGCAACTGTACTCAGGCTCGTTCACTACCTATTTTTCATGTGGCTCATCTGCAAAGGGGGTTGGTGGTGAACAGTTGCATTTGCGCCTCTATTATTGAGTCATATATTGCCTAGCTTTTGAACAGCAGTGAATTGAACTATACACGTTCAGACTGAAACTTATTTATTTAAAAGAAACGCTTTAACTCTGTGGTCATGCATTTTTAAGTTCACAAATAAATCCGATCTGTACAAATAATAATCGATGCAATTCGTACACTGCTTGTCCTGCGCCTAAACACTTTCACATTGTTCCTTCACATACACTGGCATCCATGCTTACACTTGCGGCACTTTGCTGCTCCCAACTTGCCACAACAACGGACAATGACCAAAGACCCAATTTTCCCGCTCATATCCACAGTCCTGAGTCTGGTCAAATGACACCACATTAGTCAAAATAATCCCTAAACATGGCCACATTTCGTTTACAATATTTTATAATATTTAAATACCTAAATCTAAATACATTATATAATTTTACACATTTATCACCACACTTTTATAATTCATTCCAATTAATAGAAAACCAAAACCCTATGCAACAGAAATAAGACACCCATTATAACACAGAACAAGTATTCTCCGGTCTATTTTGCCCAGCATATTACCTCTGCAGCTGTGCTTTCAATTTTAATTATGAACTACTTGAAAGAGCTACATATTATCCCCTTCTACCTTAAAGATTCTAACTTTGTAGTAACTATGCCGTCAAAGTCATTGTAGTGTGATTGGAGCTTTCTACAGCTCCTTTCAGAAATAACACACATAGAGTAACAGATGAAATCTGATGATTCTGGATTTGTTGTAACTATACCAACAAATTGATAGTAGTGTGAGAGGAGCCATCTGCAGCTCCTTTCAGAAATAATTTACGTACCGGTAGTGATATGGACGGATTGCCTTGATTCTGACTTTGTAGTAACTATACCAAAAAAGTGATAGTAGGAAAGAGGAGCTTTCTGCAGCTCCTTTAAGAAATAATTCACATAGGGTAATGAATGAAACATGATGATTCTGTCTTTGTTGTAAATATACAAAGTGATAGTAGAGTGAGAGGAGCATTCTGCAGACCTTTCAGAAAAAATTCACGTAGGGTAATAGATGATATGCAATGATTCTGGCTTTGTTGTAACTATACCAGCAAAGTTCTGGTGCTCCTTTCAGAAATAATTCTCATAGGGTAAAGGATGAAGTGCGATTATTCTGGCATTGTAGTAACTATACCAACAAAGTGATAGTAGTGTGAGAGGAGCTATCTGCAGCTCCCTTCAGAAATTATTCACATATGGTAAAGGATGAAGTGCGATTATTCTGGTATTGTAGTAACTATACCATCAAAGTGATAGTAGTGTGAGAAGAGCTACCTGCAGCTCCTTTCAGAAATAATTTACATAGGGTAATGGATGAAATACGATGAATGTGGCTTTTTAGTAACCATACCAACAAAGTAGGAGGAGAAATGTGTACTATCACGTTTCCGACTTTGATAAAGGTCGGATTGTAGCCTATGGCAATTGCGGTTTAACGCATCGCGATATTGCTGCTCACATTGGTCGAGATCCAATCACTGGGTTCAGGAGGGTAATACGGAACGCTGTGCTGGATCCCAATGGCCTCGTGTCAGCAGCACTCGAGATGATAGGCAACTTATCTGAATGGCTGTAATGGATAGTGCAGCCATATCTCGATCCCTGAGTCAACAGATGGTGACGTTTGCAAGACAACAACCATCTGCATGAACAGTTCGACAACATTTGCAGCAGCTTGGACTGGCGGCTCAGAGACTACGGCTGCGGTTACCCTTGATGCTGCATAACAGACAGGAGCTCCTGCAATGATGTACTCAATGACAAACCTGGGTGCAGGAATGGCAAAACGTCATTTCTTCGGATGAATCCAGCTTTTGTTTACAGCATCATGATGGTCGCATCCATGTTTGGCGACATTGCGGTGAATGCACATTGGAAGCGTGTATTTGTCATCGCCATACTGGCGTATCACCTGGCGTGATGGTATGGGATGCCATTGGTTACACGTCTCGGTCATTTCATCTTCGCATTGACGGCACTTTGAACAGTGGTCGTTACACTGTAGATCTGTTACGACCCGTGGCTCTACCCTTCATTCGATCCCTGCCAAACCCTACATTTCAGCAGGATAATGCATGACCACATGTTGCAGGCCCTGTACGGGCCATTCTGGATACAGAAAATGTTCAACTACTGCCCTGGCCAGCACATTCTCCAGATCTCTCAGCAATTGAAAACGTCTGGTCAATGGTGGCTGAGCAACTGGCTTGTCACAATACGCCAGTCACTACTCTTCATTAACTGTGGTATCGTGTTGAATCTGCATGGGCAGCTGTACCTGTACAAGCCATCCAAGCTCTGTTTGACTCAATGCCCAGGCGTATCAAGGCCGTTATTACGACCAGAGGCGGTTGTTCTGGGTACTGATTTCTGAGGATCTATGCACCCAAATTGCATGAAAATGTAATCACATGTCAGTTCTAGTATATTATATTTGTCCAATGAATACCCATTTAACATCTGCATTTCTTCTTGGTGTAGCAATTTTAATGGCCAGTAGTGTAGTAACTATACCAACAAAGTGACAAAAGTGTGAGTGGAGATTTCTGCATCTTCTTTCAGAAGTAATTCATGTAGGGGTATGAATAAAATGCGACGAGTGAGGCTTGTGGTAACTATACCAACAAAATGACAGAAGTGTGACCGGAGCTTTCTGCAGCTTCTTTCCGAAATAATTCCCATAGGGTTATGAATGATATGTGGTGATTGTGGCTTCTTAGTAACTATACCATCAAAGTGACAATAGTGTGAGTGGAAATTTCTGCATCTTCTTTCAGAAATACTTCACATAGCATTATAAATTAAATGCAATGTTTGTGGCTTTGTAGTAACTATACCAACAAAGTGACAATGTGTGTGATACAGGTTCTATTCTGAAAGCAAACCAAACTACACTGATTGGTGCCGTTCATACATGATCATTCACTAACAGACATCCCCACACAAAGTAAGCCACATTTATCAAATTCATGGAAAAAAAAAAACTAAGGAAAAAAGGTATGATTAGTCGTAGTAACAAACACAATGAAATATGTTATTTGCTCTCATTTTGCCTAATAATAACAAAATCCTTACATAACACACCAAGCAATATATTTTATGACTGTAACAGACAGTGGGTGAAAAGAAAGAGTGAGAACAACAAAGCTGCGTGTCCTTGTTTGCTTAAATTACATAAATAATCCATTTACAGAAATATTAATTTCATTGTAATCGTAGTGTCTGTTGTCAGCGATAAAATACTCTCAGCGCTACTGCGCGAAAACACACAGTCATGTCTCCATTAACACTTAGCGAAACGTTTTCACCCTGTCTTGGGAATTGCTACGATCTTCACGTGTTTCCAGGTCGTTGGGTAGCTTCCTGTGCTTACGACGATGTTAGCAATGGGATGGCTATCGGTGGCATTTTCTGGATCAGCATGTTGGTGAGGAGATCTGTTCCGCCAGCCTTCCTTGTGTTGAGGCAACGTATTTGCGATGTCACTACTTCTGGTATATGTTTTGTTCGGTCCTCTTCCTCATGGTTGGTTAGGAAGGCTGGCAGTCGTTGGGACTGCTAGTTCCAGGTGTGCCTGGTCAACTGGTCGGTTAACGGGTTGGAATTTAACCGCGAACACGTCCGCTAGTGCGTTTGCCTTAGCGTCCGGTTTGCAGACTATGTTGTTCCCGACTGAGAGAGGTGGTGTTCGGTTGGTCTGGCTCAGGATGTGCTTCACATCTTCCAGTCCGACTGGTCCCGCTAGTTTAGTGTGGTGACTGTTTGCCCACTCCGTTTCAGTACTGCTGTACTGCAGTCTCGATTTTCCCGGTTTATGGCGGAGAATCTCGTGGTCTTCCCCTCCCTGTTAAGTCTGTTCTTTCTGGTAATCATGTCAAGCACTTCGTGGGATAGTTGTCTCTGTGATTATCCCTCGATCGCTGTTCTCTTTGTGGAGCTGCTGTTGCTTCCAGTGCATGGATTACGTGCATCAGTGTGGCGTGGGTTCCTGCCGTTCCCGGGTCTGGGACTGTGCTTAGTGTGTCTTTGTATGCTAGCCAGTAAATTCCCTTCCGTGAAGATCAGTGTCGAACACGACAGGGGCACGGTTGGAACACAGCACTCTGACTGGTATGACTGTTGCGTGCAGTTGCAGGCCCTTAAATGCAGGGAAATCTACGACATCAGGCAGCGCTCTGTCGGATAGACAGTGGGCTCTGAAGGGGCGGCGACGCTGGCGTTGTTCTGTATCACGGTTCCGAATAATCTTCTGCCATTCACATTTGTTAGACCACTGTTCCAGGGGTGTTTTTCGCGTTGAAGTCTCCGGCGACAAACACGTTTCCTAGTATTGAGAGTAGCTCATCGAAGTCCTGTTGATCGAGATTTCCTGCGGATGGCCTGAGAAGGATATAAAGTTTATTGTCCCACACGTCATTTTGGTAGCTACTCCGCTAGCTTTTGTTGTCAGTTGTGGGAGGTTGGTGGAGTGGTGCTGTAGTGTTGTTCCGACGTACGCTGCAGTTCCTTCCCTGCAGTTTGCCTGTCGGTCCTGTAACAGTTGTAATTTCTGCACTCACATTAACCCTGGGTTTCGATGTGTCACCGCCTCTCGGGCCGTATTTATATACGGGCGCAGCGGACGGCTGAAAGGAACACGGACCATCGTCCGCTCTATGCGCCGGTAGCAGCATCTAAATGGCCGCTTTCTCGGATACATTTTATAACACATATTTTGTAACACATGTGTGTATCAATTTACAAAGTTCGTAATATTTGTATGAATGGAGTTAAGTTGGCTTCAGTCACAGAAAAAGTTTTAGCTCGACTGCTTTTAAACTTTGCCGACTAGAATTCTCAGAACAAAATCGACAGTAGAACATGACCTCTGAAGTAAAACTTAGACCTTGTATTGATTGGTATTTACATCAAAGTCGTGAAACTAGTTATAGTTTTACCATTTGATGGGTTTCATCAGGTGCTTTAGTCAGAACTATCTGTTATTAATGTAAATGATACGTAATCTATTACAAATAAGGACGTTTTGTTCGAAATTTAGTTTGCAGTAAATTACTCAAAAAAATAATTGGAAGAGGGAAAAAGTGTAGTTGGGATAAATCTAGATTTGTCAAAAGCCTTTGACACTGTTGACCACAGTATACTTTTGAAAAAGCTTGAAGCTGTAGGTATCAGAGGACCGGTAAAAAAGTGGTTTGAGTCTTATCTAGAAAAGAGGAAGCAGGTGGTTGAAATTACAGCACTAAATATTAATCAAAAAATTAAACTAAGATCAGATCCAAGGGAGGTCACAGTAGGAGTACCCCAAGGAAGTGTATTAGGCCCCTTGCTGTTCCTCATTTACATTAATGATATTCAGGTGTCAGAGAGAAAAGCTAGAATCATTTTATTTGCTGATGATACTAGTTTAATAGTTAGTGATATGACCCAGTCATTGCACAGTACTGTGGACCATGTCCTACAAGATATACAAAAATGGTTTAGTGCTAACAAGCTAACACTGAATGCAAAAAAACTAATTATGTGCAATATGGAAAAATAAGTGAACAGGATGACCTAAATCCCGCCATGGAGGGCTAACAACTTGAAAGAGTACAGTGTGCAAAATTCCTGGGTATGCACATTGATGAGAAGATTAATTGGAAGGACCATGTGGTGAGCTTAGCACTAAAACTAAATTCAGCATGTTTTGTGCTTAGAATAATTTCAAGAGTTTGTAGTAGTGACTGTACCAGATTAATATATTTTGGCTATTTTCAGTCCATTGCATCCTATGAGAAAGTATTCTGGGGAAAAACAAATTGACGTCTAAATGAGATTTTCAAATTACAAAAACCTGCTATTCAGATAATGACCCACAGCCCACCTCAAACACATTGTAGGCCCCTTTTTAAAGCATTGAAAATTTTAACAATTCAGTTATTATACATTCTGAAATGTCTGTTGGTGATCAAAAGAAATCAGGACAAAATGAAAGCCAATACAGACTTCCATAATTACGATACACGGCAATGTAAAGATCTCCACATACAAGCTGTAACAAGGACCCGAAGCCGGAAACAAGTATGTTATCAAGGCATCAAACTTTTTAATGCACTACCAAAACATATCAAAGAGCTGGAAAACAAGGATAAATTTAAAACTGTTACAAAGAACCACATGCTTGACAAATGTTATTACAGGATAAGTGAATGTCTCTGCGCAACTGTATAATAATATATGTTTAAGTTAATGTGACAAATGAAATTACATCAGTGCATCAGAAATTATGTTATAAAAACACTTATTAGTTGTATATTGTATTAAACATAAGATAGATTAATATGAATTCAGTACAGATACAAATTTTGTAAAGATATTATATAGTTGTTAAAAAGTACCCTGACAAATCCTATATCGCAAATGTGATCATTGGGATGATAATAAATAAATAAATAAATTATTAGATGTAGCTTAATGGGGTCCGATAGTTAATGATTTTATATCCAATTGATGCTTCATACCAATTTTCATCTTTCTAAGTCTAATATTTAGCGCCTTTAAGTTTTCGTAAAAACGGCGACCAAAAATGTTTCTCCAATCAAGTTGAAACTTGTAATTGTAGACTGTGACATATATTTGCACATTCTCAACAGCTTTTGGCTTTCTAACTTTATTGAGCGCCAATTTTTTTTCTTAAAACGATGTGTTTATCGAAATGTATTTATCTCTTTGAACATGTTAAGCCAAATTAAATTATGTAGGCATTCATTCGAATTCTGTGTTTCCCCATGAAGAACATTGATGAGTAAATCTGTGCTTTCAAGAAACCTAATTGTCGGCTTAGTTGTGTTCACAACAAGTGATGGTAGTGAGTACCTGTATGCATAGGCATCATTTTTTATGTTGTACCTAACACCAATCATGTACACGCACAGATCATGTCGATATTTTGCTCATTCACTCACTGTGTACCAAATGCGTTTGTGTCACCAAAACATAAATAAACCATATTCACGGAAGTTATCGGCGAAAGATAGTGATTTTGGGGAAAAATATCGAAAGGAAGGAGCCTTTACACCCAAATTCCACTGAAGCCAGCAGTTTCCCATACATCTGAAAAGATGTGCACATATAAGTGCATAGTTAAACATTTTAATATTTTAAAGTCATTTCTAATGCTGTTGTCAAGATAAAATTAGCACGCAACGTAAATTAATGTATGTACGTTAAGCAAAGCGTTTTCGCCGTCCTCCCTCGGCAGTACACGTTGCTGAAAGTACAGTACATTGGTGCTGCCAAGAGTCTGCTGAAAGATATTTTCAAGTTCTCGACCCTACTTACACATCAGTACATTTATAAAGCTTTTTTAGCATAAAACAACAATTAACAATTTTGAAACTTTTTTAATTTGGCCATAATTTTTTTTATGATTGACAAAAGAAACAATGAATAACGAACTGAAACAGAGTGAATATGATTGACAAAAGAAACAACGAATAACGAACTGAAACAGAGTGAATAATAAATGACGATATTTTTACTTGAACCAGGAAGGCAGCAGCGAGAATTGCTAGACTTGAGCAAAGACAGGTATTGATTTGATTTGATATGATGTATTGATACATTGTTGAGCATTCTCCATACAATTGATGTTATTTTACGCTCCTTGTATAGTTACATAAAAAGTCATATGTTTTAACCGTGTTGAAGGAATATATATGGTTTATGCAGAACACAAAAAATTCTGCCTTATGGAAGACACCTTTCAGTTTCCGCACTTTTGTGCTATCTTCAACGGGTTATTTCATTTTCTTACCTACATGAAGCTATTGGGTATTTATAGTGCTAGCTAGTCTGTTACACAATCTACAACTTGTCACGGCTTTGATGTTGTAGTGCTTTCACATATGTTTTTGTCGAGGTGAATACGCTGATATCTGCGACTTACGGTCTTTAACAATGCCTATGTCTGAAAATTCTTAGAAAGTGCAGAGTTTTCGCTGCCGCTAGGGGTTGACAACGTGCCGTGCTGTTAGCAAAGGCACTCGCGTCTGTCGCCTGCTGGCATAGCCCATCAACACCAAATTTCCGTGCGCCGTCCCAACTGATACATGCTGCGTTTCGTGTCTGTTAGCACTGACAAACGCCGCCTCTCGCGGCCCTTTAGTGAAGACTGTCAGCCATCGCATTGTCTGTGGTGAGAGATTATGCCTGAAATTTGGTATTCTCGGCACACCCTTGACAGTGTAGATCTGGGAATATTGAATTCTCTAACGATTTCCGAAATGGAATGCCCCATGCATCAATCTCGAACTACAAAGTTCAGAGTGTGTCAGCTCCTGTCGTGCGGCCATAACCGTGTAAGAAACATTTTCACGTGTATCACCCGAGTACAAATGACAGTTCCATCAATGCACTGCCCTTTTATATGTTGTGTACGCGTTTATCCCAGCCTCGTTATACATTCTTGTCACCGTCCCGTACCTTTTGTCACTCAGTGTGTGAGAGGCCATGACACTTATAATTTGCAGTTAAGGTAATGCTTCCCTCCTTAATACTCACAGCCAGTCTATGGATCTGAATTATTCTGGCAATCCTCTCTTCGTTAGGCTATTGGCCCTCCCAGACAGGCAAAGTTCCTCGATTGATGGATAGGGTCCTGAACACAACTGTCAGCTCTAATATTGACTTAAGCAAAAAATAAGTGTTTTAGGGTTTTGAGTAGCGCCTCGAAATACATGTTTGTGTTGAGGCCGAACCCTGCTCGGAAGCAGTAAATACAATTTCCAGCCTTGTTGCGTACTCTTTCCTAAAATAGGTACCGAATGCCTGTGCCTGGTGGTCTTCTGCTCACCATCGTAGGAAAATTTGTAGCATTAGACAGACTTTATCTATTTTGGTTTCAAAGTGTAAGGTCTTGGAAGCTTTGAACAAGTTACATTTTATCGTAGTATCTTTTAGTTTTTTCCTCAAGGCCCATCTCCACACTTGAGAAACATGCTAAGACCAGAAAAATCCATTACTACACTGGCCCATTCACTCAATACTTAATTCAGTTTTTTTTTGGAAGGGGGGGGGGGGGGGGGGGTGGAATATAAAATCTTCAAATATCTCGACTGTTTGATTTTTCGTCTCAATAAATTCAGAGCAGGTTCTTGAATTGAAAGTGCCTAGACAACCCACCAATAATTGTTCCTGTCTTGAACAAACTTCACGACAGTTTCAATATCTTTCTTATGGCTCTTCCCCCGCCTGATGCCCAACTTATTCCTCGGCATGTTGGAATGTCTTCCAACCATCTCAAATGATGAACTGTTGTTATAAAAGACCCAAATACGAAAGTAACAGACACTCTGAATTAAAAATTAAAAATATGGAAAAACCAAATTTTACTAAATAAATTTTAAGATACCATCTTAAACTATTTTTCTGTGTAATTGCCATTCAAACTGGGGCACTTATCATACCATTGTACAAGTTTTTCAATACTGTGTCTGTAGAAATCTGGTTTGTACCAGCCTGCAGTTCGGTGTCAGTACCAAAGCGTTGTGTAGCGAGCCAAATCTTCATTGCTGGGAAGAGATGGCAATCGCTCAGTGCCAAATGTGTGCTGTATGGTGGATGATCAAACACCTTCCACCCAAAATTCGGCATGAGCTCTCGGGTACGATTGACGGTGTGTTTTGTCAGTGTTTGACATACTTCATTTTGTTTGCAGTTTTTTGCCAACAAAAATCTAATCACAGAACGCATCTCAGAAGTAATGTGATTTTCTATTGCAGCGTACATTTTAAGACAATGCAGAAAGCTAATTGACATGGACCACATGCTACCATTAGACTACTACTGGATGTGTACTGAGTGTAGGACATTATTGTATCAATATGATGGCTATTGCTCTGTTCACCAACATGTGGACCAAAACATGTTACTTTCTGATATACCTCGTAATTTGACATAGAATTATGTATTAACCTACTCAAAAGTAAAATCACTTATATTTGTATTAATAAAGGCTGTGTTGTACCACTGAGCCGATCAATGGGACAACCTGTGTTGTTTGGTCATATGTACAACATACTGTTGGCATCTTTTTAAAATTACTTAACTTCGGAACAGAAGCTACAAAGTTTTTGTCGTGCATCTAGAATACTCCATAATCTGTTTGCTTTTATTTCAGTAGCAAACATTGAAAAATATTGATATGCAAAAAGAAAAAAACTATTTAGATTAAAAATAAGAAAATATGACAATTTTCTTAGATAATGTTTAAAATGACACAGTCATTTGTTCAACATTTTGTCCATTTATAATGTTTGTATCGATTGCAGGGACCAAATCTTCAAATTATATGTTGTATGTTTTAATTGTTGAAACAAGACTCCTTTCTGAAGCTGCTCTCAGCCTGCTGCAAAGTAATTTAAGAGTGACGACTCCTTTAATATTGATTTGTGTGGCTTGGCTGCCAGACAAGTTTCTTTTTCAGAGTTACGGTGAAGGTTGTAAGTTGGACCAAGGGCATGCAACCCCTGCTCCAGGACCTGCTACACAGAGCAGCTGGAACCCAAGTTTCAATGTGGCAGATCTTCTCCATAACCTTAATTCATGCTAAAAACAGACCGCCTCAAGCTCAACTTGAATTTATGAATTTATGATCCACGTAGGTGTGGAGCATTGGACGGCAAAGAATACTTCTTAGGTTAAAAATGAGAGGCCGTGGTCAATGTACAGAAATCTTCTCTGATGTTTTGTGTCTGATGGTCCATCTGCAGGAAACATCTTTGGAGATAAAATGGAAACTTCCAAGGATGTCTCCCTCAGTCGGAGATGAAACGTCAGAAATAATTTTATTTATCGACCGTGCCGTCCTCCCACAAGCCAGTCCAGAAGTTTTGACTAAAGTGAACAGTGGCTGTGAAAGCCTATGTTGTGTAAATGAATGCTAGGCCTCCTGAAGTGTATCTTGTGAGAGGAGGAGTAGGAAGTGGGTTAATGCTCGTGGTGCGAGTAGCTTCGCAGTATTTTCTATCCTTCACTTAACATGTGTTTTCATTCTCGTTGCTCATGTATTTCGAGGAAACAGCACTGTCATGCCCTACATGTTTCATTGGAATTGAACAAGAATGTCGTGAATTTCAGCCACAGTCTCCAACCGTTGTCACTATTTAACTTAAATTATTGTAGGACCTGTCTGAGGAAATGTGTGTCAAGTAATGTACTTCACAAGGTCTTTCTGCTGTGCTCTAATTCCTCATGTTCATATACATGATTGAAGCAGTTGAGGGTTGAGAAACATTATGGGTTTGGGAAAGAGTAAGATCTTTAGTCAACGTGAAAACACAGACAATGCTATTGTGGTAAAGTGCAGTATTAAAAATTCTGTAACTTCACAAAAGGTCTAAAAAAATCAGTAGAATCAGCTGTGACTGGTAAACCATCTTTTTTCAGTTGGTATACATTTTGTTCTTTTTCATTTATAAATGTACATCTATCTGTTCCAGGAGATACATTTTCCTGCCACTGGAATGAATACGCAGGTTTTTCTGCGTGTCACTAAGAATGTGTTTTTTGTAGATCATGTCTTCCACAGTGGCCGACTTTGAAAAATCATTTGACTGAAAGCCATTTCGTTGTGCAAATGGGTGTCCCGTGACTATGTTGTAAGGCAGGCACATCTGAGCTCACAGTGCACGTAATTCATATTTATGCATTATTTTTAGCAGATGGGCAAACATGTGCAAACTCAGTTGATGAGAAATAAAGGATATAATGTAACTACCTTATTCATTTTTCACCAAATTAAATCTCTTCTCATTTTCAGGTGGAAAGCCTTAATCTGTGTCACAGTACAAGGTGCGACCCCTGGGGGGACCAGATGATCTGGTGTAATTGTGAGGTTGATAAGATCTGCAACAGTCCAAATTGATTGGAACTGAACAGCTGGTATAATGAATGAACGTGCAAAATCTGTGGCTATTACTCCCTATAAAGGTGCCCAGGAGGTAGACAAGAGAAAAGGTGTAAAGGAGGAATCCAAGAGTCTTGCTGCAGATCTGCATAGAGGATAATTGGCGACAAAAGCTACGAAATAGAATCCGGTGGGAGAGGAACCTTGTAGCTGCATATGGTCCTCTGGACCTATCACGTAAACCTTAAAGTATGTAAGTAAATAAGTTTTCACCACTAGTTGAGGAGACACTCAGTGAAGGATGTTCAGTAGCTGACTGTGGTCATGTCATGTAGTTACATGCAAGCAATTATGCAAACCACGAACAAAGCCCCCGTCCCAAACATACAAGGCGTGACCAAAAAATAATGAGAATCTTTTGTATTCTTAAAGAGTTTTGTTTGTTTATCTCCACTACCTCTGTTATATTGAAAGCAACACCCTTCATAAATAATACGCCTGTGCCACCACTTTTTCCGATGTTGGAATCTCTTCTGGAACTCACTTTTTGTTACGGCATTCAGCTTCTTCAGCGATTATTTTTTTATGTTATCAGCTGTGGCAAAACGACGTCCTTTCACAGTTCTCTTCAGCCTTGGGAACATGGTGGCTGAGACAACAAGTTTTGTTTTTTGCCAAAAAATCATGATGTATTAAGGGATAGATGGTTAGTATTACCATGATGCAGCTTCCACCAGTGGTTTTGCCACAGTTCTGGTCATTTTCTTCAGATTGCTCCACACAAACAGCGCTTAACTCGCAAGTAGTATTCTTTATTGGCCATATGGCCATTAAGCAGAAACTCTGATGCACTATCAAATTGTAATCAAAAAACTCAGTCACATGTACTTTCCTTTCACATGTGATCGACTTGTCGACTGTTTTTTTGGTCTTGGTTTTTCAAGCAGTTTCCATTCTGACAGTTGGACCTCAGTTTCAACATTATACCCTTACACACATGTTTTGTCACCTGTTATAACCTCTTTTAGAAGTTCTGGATCGTTGTTCACTGCATCGTTCTGCAATTGCTGAGTGATGTCTATACCAGACATCATATTTGGTGTAAATTCAGCAATTTTGGAACCAACTTGGTGCTACAGATTTCATTCCCAAACATCTTAAAAATTGTTTGACAAGAGCCAGAGGTTATGCTAACTTCATCGGCATACTCTCTGATGGTGATTGTGTAATTTTCCAGAACAATTTACTTCACTCCTACCACATTGTCGGCAGTAATTGCGGTAGTCATTTTCAACATCTTCTCAACCATCTTTGAAACATTTGTACCACTTGTAAACTCTTGTACTTGTAGTAGAGTCGCCAAAAGCCACACTTGATGTTTCGAATGCGATACTGCACTTAGCTCCATTTTCAAGCAAAATTTAATGCAAACTCTTTGATCCATCTTTTTCGAAAGTAAAAATTCTCTGAGCTCTCAAAAACATGCACATCCTTTTCCACTGTCAACAATGAACTAAATATTGAAAATAGATGTAAATATATGTGCAGTACATCAGGGACATGTGTACTAACAAGAAAAGAAAAAAAATGCATACAGCCCACAAAATTAAATTCCTGTTACTTTTTAAACACACCTCGTATGCAGTGTCTGAAAAAAGGAAATAAAGCACCCATAACAGTGTATCTTTGTACAAGTACAAACTATTAGTGGGCATGTAAACAATTAGAGCAGCAATTCTCAGCGAAGGTAGAAAGGCCACTAGTGTTGATGGTGGAGGGTATATAAGAGGTGTGAGCACCATCGGATAGACTACTGATAAGAGGTGTCACATTGTGTTCAGTGTTGAATCACGGTTCTGCACCATCCCCGATGACCATTGTCAGCACATGTGGCGGCAGCTCGGGGTGACGTTCCATTCTTCCAGTGTTTTGGAAAGGCACAGTATGGCCAGCCAATGGTTATGACTGTAGGTTGCAGTTGATAGTGATTGAGGGAACTGTGACGGAACAACAATCCTTCAGATATCGATCATCCTCGTGTTACGTCTCGTACAACAGTATCGTGATGTTATTTCCAACACAACAGTGCTCGTCCACACAGTGGAATGTGTATGTATCAATTGTATGCACAGTGTTAGGTGCTCCCATGGTCAGCAAAATCCCTACATATGTTCCCTGCAGAGCATATGTGGCACCAGCTTGGACATAAACTCTGCCCCAGTGTCAGTATCCAGAATATTGTGGACCATTACAACAGTTTGAGGCCAGCTTGCCCGAGGAAGGAATGGAGTAGCTTTACGACACCCTTCCAACCGAACGAGAGTATGTAGGCAGTGCAATTGGGTGCATGTCATATTGATAAGTTAGCTCATACTGCCAAGTTCTTTGTAAATTTAACTCGATTTTGTAATCACTAATGTAACGTCACATACCCTCTGAATCCACAGCATTTCTTTTCTTTCGGTGAATTTCACTTTCTTAGCCGGGCAGTGTTTATGAACATCTTGGACTGAAAGAAAACTAGCATGATACAGAGAAGTAAAACTATTAGAGACATAATTAAATGTAAAAGTGTCACTAAAAACACATTTAAAGGGAAAAGCCTGAAAAAACACCAAGTTGTGTGTCCAGAAACTCTGTATTACTAAGGGTTAACAGTGAGATAAGCTGCAGCAACTGCAACCAAATGGGAAAAATATCTTCTTCCCGTCCAGGCTGTTGTGTCAGCTTTTCTGCAACTTCACATTCCTAATGCTTCTGTATATTTTTTCCTGTTTCTACAAAGTCCATTCTTGGCAACTATAATTTAAAATGATCCAAGTCACTGTCTTTCTTCTTTGTATACTAAGGTGTCTGTCTGTAAATAATTTACTCTTTTTTTCTGAAGGCTTGGTCATTGCAATTCTTCTCTTAATATCCACTAGCTTTTTCCCTCAACTATGTTGGCACCTATCTTGAACCTGCGTGAATTTTGAGTAGCCCTGAAGCTTATTATCCATGGGAAAAATGGATATAAAAAACTGAAAGTGAAGTTGTCAAAAGGGTCCAATGGTAAAGAATTGATATGTTTGTAAGCACAGATACAGATATTTGAAACTTAGCATATAGTATTTAATGAAATTACAAAAAATTAAAGAATCTGTAGTTACAAATAAGTCAGTTCTTTACTGTTGCACCCTTTTGACAGTGTCACCTTCAGTTTTTTATATCTGTTTTTCTTGCTAATAAGCTTCAGCATATTTATGAAAATTCATGCCGATGAAGTCGTTTGCTTAATAAGCTTATCAGTGACAAAACTTACAGTAATTTGAGAATGAATTCAAGAATGTCTGTGGGTAATGGAATTAAACTGTTAACATTAGTATTATGATGATGAAACTTTCCAAAATATTACTGTTTACTACTTTTTACTGATTTTTCTCATTTCTGGTCCTGGTTTGTTTTGTTTAGTTTTATAAAACTTCCGCTGTCCCAATGTTTTTTCTTCCAGTATAATGAAATGATGCTTATATGAAACTGAGTTGATCCACATAAAGCACTTGCAGTCTCTTGCAAGCCTGCATACAATACAAAAAATGCAGTATTAAATACTTTTTAATCAGTTCAGAATGCAACTCTGTATACATAACCTGTCAGTAACTGCCCACAGAGCTATTTTCAATTTTCCTGTAACTAAATAACATGAAACATGATAAATAGATGTAAAACCATTTTATAATATGCAAAAATTACTGTACACCATTATTATTTGCAGTATGTAGATAGTCACAGGATATGTGATGCATTCTCCTCAGGATCTGAGTTACTGGGCACACATTTGTTTCCATACTATTCGGGCCCACATAGTTAAATGTACAGTTCAGTTTATCATGTTTTATAGATAAACTCACTTCAAAATTTCTCTGAGGGTTGAAATGTTTTTATAAAATGTAATGTCGGACCATTGGCTGTTGTCAGCTTAGCATATAATTTTAGTGTTCTTTTATCCATTCTGGATCTTGCTGAACTCAACAGCTGTGAACAAATGTTGGCTAAGAATGCAACCAACCATGAGTACTTCTAAAAGTATTTATTTAAATGCCATTACCAGTCCCAAGCTATTAAGTCCATCTACAGATTTTTATGTTATTTACTTACTATTTTTGAGTAATAGCAACAATGTACTAATATACAAGCATTTGATAAAATATAAAATTAAATACTTACATACCCTAGATTTTTTTGTGGATATCATTTAGGCTTTCTTTGGTCCTTAAGCATTTTCAGGATGACACTGTGAAGTGTGTGCACAACACAGTGGTTTGTTTAGAATAAGTGCATTGTCTATGCTTCTTAACACTTCACATATTTCTCATCAGTTGCAGCCTTTGACAAGTACTTCACATGTAATGATTTTGTTTACAGTGAAAAGTCTATCCACTGAGCAAAGATATCACTCATTTCTCAACAAGGAAAGATCTCATCTACTGTACCTTAAGTAAAGAATGTGTGGGTGATGCAAATCTAAATAACAGAAAAATGCTTTGTCCAGAAAAGTGCACTTCTTAAAAATGAGGAACTCTAATTTTAGCATGTCATAGGAGAAATTAACAAGAAGATTTATCAGGCTACTCTCGAGAGGCAATGGGATGTGTTTTGATTTTGGTCCCTGACCATTTACTTTAATGGATGTTAAATTGGGCAGCTAGCGGAATAAAGATAGCCTTGTTCAGAGTCCTAACCCAGACCAATCATGTTTAATTTGTGTGAAAAGTGCAATGAACATCTTCAGGATTGTTTGTTAGCCAGCTGTAGTTGCTCATTTAGAATTTGCTGAGATGAATTGAAGGTGTGAATGTATATTTCTAGTTATTTTAAGAGACCCATTTTCCTCCATAAGTTAGTTGTATATTTTTTTGTAGATTATGTTTAGTGTTTGAAATGGTGTATCTATATTGAGCCATGTGAGTGGCAGTTGCAGACTTACTTAAATTTTTTTAGTCTAAAAGCATCCTTGTATTTGTGGTATCTTGAAGTTGCTGCCAGTCGGGCCAAGATAAAATCTGATGCAATAGTCACAACCAGTACTGTGTATTCCTCAGTTTTTAGAGACCCAACCCAATGGTTTTGGTCTTATGCACTATGTTACGTTGCAGAATTTAGTGTGTATCTATGGGCTTAAAGTTGAAATTGTGCAGAAAATATTAGTAAGTTATTTTATTCAACCATAGATTATTTATGAAATATTAGATATGTCATGGTCATTGAAAGAGGAAACAGTTTTTTTAATTAACTAATACATGTTTAATATTTTTTTTGTGGGATCTAAAATTTTAAAACCTCTCTCACACTGGCCTGCTTTAGCTTCACTGATCAGGATAGTAAAAAGATGCGTATATTAAGGGAATTTTCATTGACAAAGCAGGCTTATCACATTCACACAGTTCAATACTGTTCTATCCTGATTAAATTGAGCTTAACTTAAATTCCATAAGGAAGTGAAGCAATTTCGAAGTCTCGGTGCGACGAAAATTGTCAGTCGATCTCCTGGAAACTTTGTAATAATTATTAACTTTCGGTGATCACATGGGGAAGACCGGAGATCTGCTGGTAAGACCGTGTTAGCCTATTTATTTGAAGTAACTGGATATCTTGAGCATACAAAACGGCAGGTTCGTCCAGTGTAAATCAGATGTTCCCCACTGATCCCGTGCAACACAGCATAGTAAGCAGACACTGTCAATAATAAACAGTTAAATAATACACGAACACACTTACTTTAGTTTAATTCATGTATTAAATTCCCTCTCATACACAATCTCATCAAGATTGCGACTAGCCCAACAACACATACATATACATCCTCCTTTCACGACTAATCGGCAAGAAGTCCTCTTTCTTTTCATAAGAGAAAACATAGATAGCAGAGAAGCTATTCCATGGAGTAAATGGACGCTCCAAGGAATAATTGGGCTTGAAACTACTTTGCATTGATAATCGGTAAGATAAGAAGAGATATTTCAAGATATGTGCTGAGTTATATAATTTATAAAATTTCTGAAAATATCGCGGAGAGACCGCTGCAAGAGACATTACACATGCATATAGTAATAACATCTTGTACAGTTGCAGATGATGATGATATGCTGTTAATTCTGAAGTGTTGTGTACATTTTTTATACATATTGCCAAACAAATTTACAATTAATGTAAAAAAATTGCAGTTTGTGTCACGTAACTACACACTGGGTGAGTGAATGTTTGTAGTTTGGGCACTGCCTTTCAGCTGTCTTAAGTACCTTGACAATACTTTTAGCATCCCCTTGTATTCTTTATTTTGTCCCTTTAGCCCATTTGAAAAAGCAGAGTCATCAGCTCACCACAATGTTAAGGTGACAACAATGGATTAAGTATGGAAATTATCCATCACAGACATTGGGTATAGGATTTCACATTATTTCTAATTAAATAATAATAATAAGTTTTTCAATGCCTGCTCAATGTTACATAAATAAACTTTGACTTTTTAGTATCAACTGTTTGAGAGGTATGCTTCATTTTTTTAATATCAGGATTTTAATGGATTCAAAAAATTTATGGTGCAGTTTTATTCCTTTGTAGAAAATACTGGTCGTTGTTTTGTTTATCTTGGAACACGAGTCGGACAAAACTGACATTTACCCAGATCGTGTGAATACTTCTGTTTGTGAGATAACTGCTTATGTTCTGTATAAGCCAAAAATATTTTTATTCAATCTGATATTATGTAATTGCCCAAACTATGAGGTTTGTGATGGGATTATTTGGGACAGATATGCTACAGATTAGTATGTTGTGCAAACAACAATGTAAAATGAATGACTTACAGGGGATGATGTGAAGTTTGCGCTGTGTGCAGATTCAGTTAGACTGCTCAGCTACAACTAAACTTGTGATCATATGAATTTGCACTGTATAAAAATCTGATGACCTATAGCTGCCAAGTGAAATGCTTCACTGAAATTTATTTCATGTACTTACCAAATGTTGAAAATTGATCTTTTACCTTAAACTTATAATGACCTTTGATGATTTACATTCTGTATGTAGTAAACATCACTATAGAAATCTGCCACTGTGCTGCTTGTAAAAGTTATAACTGTTTGATAGTAATTTAGAATGTTTGTAGCTACGTAAGTACTTTTATTCATGTTATATAGTAACCTGTTTTTACATTATGTATGTAAATGTTTATTGTTCACTAGGAAACTTAAGTTGGGGTCAACAGAATTCCCAGCACACAGTTATAATTTGTGATAATAATTAAAATAGTTTATGCACAATTATCTTAAAATATTCAAAATTAAATGTGAACTTAATAACAATCAGATTAATGCTTAAAGACATTCTTCCCTTTCTTACTGTACATTGATTTCTGCAGGCATATTTAAGTGTAAAGATGCCTTGCTGGTACCTGGTACTTAATGCTGTAAATGTTAGCTCTGTTAGCTTCAGTTTTGCTTGGTTGTATGCATAATATCGAACAAGTCAAAACAATACTATTTTTGTGTAAAACAAATGAGCTCTGTATTTGCATGATAACGATACTATCAGAACTAAATGAACTTACAGATTTTAATCACATTGTTACAGTGAAAGGCATTATTTGTCTCTCTCTCTTTTTTTTTTAGGATAAATTTCGGTCATCAGTTGCAAATAAATTTTATTATGCTTTACTGGTTTCGAAAAATTATTTTTTTGTGTTCAGCAGCTTAGTTTAGCACAATGAGTGTCACTTTCATAAGGATAATGTCATTGTATGTTCAGAAATTTACTTATAGTGTGTGATTATTTCAAACATTCTTTGAAATTTACAGTAACTGAATCATGTCTGTGTATCTGTTCAGTACTTGATAATGTAAAAATGTAACTTTCCTTTGTTGTGTAACCTCTAATAATGTCTTGTTCACTTTACCGCCAACATCCCTTGGGCATTATCATCATCATCTAATATTCTGTCAGTTTGATAGTAAACTTTGTTGTGACCTTTTTTTGTAAATATGGCTCTCCTTGTTAAGCTATTTCCAGTTTGTGTTGTTCAGTTCCTAATGATATAGCTGAAGTTTGGTAGTAGGCATTTATTTACATTTTATTTTGTTGGAGTCATAAAAATGACAATTTTTTTGTTTCTTTTTTTTTACTGTCAGATGTATATACCTCTGTGTTAAAAGTAGTAATATTTATTGAAATTCAGTGGAGTCTTTACACACATTAGTGTTGCAAGTATTGTTAATTTACCTCAAACCATAAATGCCATCATATTTGTTACAGCACTTGAAACATAATTGATAGCTTGTGTATAATTTGTTATAGTATATTAGTAGGTTCCTATTGTTTCCTCCTTTAAAATTTGTTGTTGTTGTTGTTGTTGTTAATAATGATGCACATATAATGTTCTTACAAACCTATAGGTGTATTTATGAACAAATAAGTCAATGGAATGGACCAGCAAGCAGAGCACTAGCATGTTTATCTATCAACAATAGTCACAACAGCCTGTTTGAGCAATGATCTGTGCCACAAAGAACCTGTCTCGATTGCTTGCAATCTGTTGTACTACTAGTGCTAACAAAACTAGTATGTATGGCAAGAGTATGAGAGGCAGTGTTCCTGACAGTAACACTGGAGTGTATTAAAGAATTTTCAGCAGGAACTATTAGTATAGGAACTGCAGTTAACCATTGGAAGATACCACTGAGCCTCGCCTTTTTAGGATAGAATGTGACAGTCAGGGACTGGAATACACTGGACAGGAGCTCTACTGACACACTTCCACAAGGACGTCACCAAAAGATGTGGTCGTGCTTGTGGGAAATACTTTACTGTGTCATTATTACGAGATCTTTCTGCAGTGCTGGAGACCACTGAACTACTCTCAGATGACCAACCAGTGGTTAGCCATGGGAACCAAATCATTAAATGTTGTAGCCCTCAACATCACTTCACAGCTTCCAGAGCCATCAAGAACCTGAGCTGATGACATCCTGTGATCATCAGAAAAGTCATTTCTAAGATGTTCCTAGATGTAACAGCATAACTAGTGCTGCGATGGGGCTGATATGACAATGGGACTAGTGCTATGATGGGACTGGCGCAATGATGAAAACGGTCTTGAGTGGATGAGCATCTCTGGGGTGCAAGAATTTCTTCTGATAGGTGTGCAGCCACCAGGATTACGCTCTGTTCCTAGCTATACTGGACATTCCATATTTCTTAGACTCCTGGATCAATCTGTACTGATATCATGCTGTCTACCACACCCTGTTCTCTGTACCTCCCTTTGCAGGTGCAGTGGGTAACATGACACTAGTGAAGACACTTCAGTTTTCTTTCCAAGACAAAATTGATCCTATGCAGTCCCATCCTGACTCCACTCATAAACAACAGTTCTCAAATTTTGGATTTGACATCAGGTTTATAGGGGAAAACAACATTCCACAAAGAGCTAAAATTTAAGGACTTTGAAACCAGTGAATATGAATCTGGATGTGCATGAAAGCCTTTCTTGTAGAGCACACGAAATGGGTAGCCGACATATGTTTGTGGCACTGTGAACTGTGACTCGACAGCTTACCACTACCTTATCCAAGACTGCTTCTAAAGTAGTGGCGATACAGGCTGTGCATATGTGCAGTGGACTTTGGTGTGAGAACACCCATCAGGGGTTTCAGAATAGGTAATTCTACAGCATGGAATGAGTCACAAAGTGCTCTGTGACCCAGTTAAGTTATAACATTATATGAATAATGCACAGCACAGTGAACAGTATTAATGATGATGATAACGACACCGACGAAATCATCAAAAATGATAATAGTCTATTCACTGGACAGTAAATGTGTAATTATTTATGCACTGTATCAGACGAGTCAATTGTTAATCAGTGGGATGATGACTGCATTACCATCTGAAGCAAGACTGAATAAAGCAGAAATTTGTATTAAGCAATCAATTTTTGGTGTGCACATATGTTCCTGCAACAATAAAATAAAATTAAATGATATGATTGAATTGTTCTTTTGATTGAATTCTGTATTCATTTGGATGTTAAGTACACCAGTGTATCAATTCTTTAATACCTCATCTGAATCCTTGCCACTTTAGCAATTTTTATCTCAAATTTACGTATAGCATTGCCCAACACTTGTTTGTAATTTAGTTTTCAAAGCTATAATTGTAAAAAAAATCACAGGTTGTTTGTGTTTAATATCTTGTTTAAGTTTAATATGTTGTTTCACTGTTAGTATGTTCTGAACATTAATAATGTATTTCAGGACAGTTAGTAATATTCTTTAAAGTTATCCCCTATTGTTGCTTGCAGTGTTTTGTTAGTCAATATAATATGTTGGTACTGATTTACACTTTTATAGCCATTTACCATTATTTTGTTACTGATCTCTTATAAAAGCAAATTATTGATTTATATACTTCATCTATTTTTATATCTTTCTTGCCTGTTGCGGAAAGTGGATGTTAACAATTTGTTCAATTATAGTGTAAGCAGCTATGCCTTCATGCAGAAAGAAATAAAACACGTTTGGCATGTATAGGTGTTTTAATTCATGTCCCTAAGGATATCTCACTTTTAACTTGTTTCATCTCTGGCAGTGTTTATTAATTTGATGTGGTAGTCAGGAAGCAATCTCAAGACATAAAACAAACTCTTGCAGTGTTTTTGTCCATAAAATTCAGAATTCAGAAGAAAGATAATGGTGGTAAATGCTGTTATCAAATACACAACAATGAAATGATTGCATTTGTGTGGTTATACAATACATTAAAACAGAATTTTCCAGTAATCAAAATTTCTTTTGTGACAGCATTATGGAATAAGTTTCTCCTATTCCCACGTGAGGATGCACAGATAGCTTGAGTGTTCGGGAGCTTGTTCCATACTCACTGGCAGAGCTCTCTCTCTTAACTAACACTGTGGCAGTTTTTTTATGTGCAGAGAATGACAGTGTGGGGTTCAACAGGCAGTTCCTGCTGATGACAGGGAAGCTGTTGAAAACTTGATTCTCCCTAAAATCTGAAGGGGAAAGTAAACCTGAAAAACAAATCTAAAAATTTCCTAATCTTGTTATGATTGTGTAGAAACATTTGGTATTCCTAAGTAACACTCATACACAATACAGAAGCCCTGTTGTGGTAAATAAATTGACGCTCATATTTAGGGTACGCTAATTATCACATTCATGTAGGGAGTGACTCTTTATCATGTTAGTGCACCATTTTCAAAACTTTAAGTGGTATGTAAAATCTTGTGGCTTTTGAAAACAGAAAAAGAGGCACTTGCAGTTTATTCCATGCCTTCAACAGCATGACTGTGAAGGCCTAATGATGTAAACAGAAAGGTATACTAGGGTTTAACCTCCCATTCTTAATGCTGCTTTCACAGTGCTCTCCCAGAAAGTGGATGATCACTGGTGCATGGCATACTGTCTCATCTGTTCCAAAACATAAATGTTAGAGTATGAGATTGATAACCATTTACCATTTATTGTTCCGCAGTGAGAAAGATTTATTGGATTTTTCCCATTGGTGCAACAGGTAAATTGAATATACTGGTGCCCGTTACAATATATTGCATCAAAATGCTTATAGAAACAGAAGTACAGAGAGATGACAAACCGAAGATTGTCGTTACTTAAACTGTAAATAAAAAATGTAATTCTGTGTGAGAACCCCCACAATTGCCCGGTTTAGGCAGTGCACGATCCACATGTCCATTCAACAACCTGTAGTAGTATTCATGGAGATCCATAGGAAACCCAGCATTCCATAGTAACCCTCTTGTCTGTCATGTGTTGTGAATAGATCTTTAATATTTAGTGCTGCACTTTGTACTTTCTTGATGCAGCGGACCTGCTGTGCAGTTCCAATACTTCTGGCCACATAATTTTGTTTCTGTTTGCAGAGGATCAAGGACTGTAAGAAAGCACATATCTACTCCAACTCACAATGAAATAATGTAACCACTCTTAACAGACTCCTCTAAAGTGACGAGTGTTCATCGGAGACAATGGTATTGTCAGGAATACCCCCAGGGAAGTGTTTTCTGTACACGTAATGATTTGGCGGACGGGGTGAGGAGCGATTTGCGGTTGTTTGCTGATGATGCTGTGGTGTACAGAAAGATGTGGAAGTTGAGTGATGGTTGGATGATACAAGACGATTTAGACAACATTTCTAGTTAGTTTGATGAATGACAGCTTGCTCTAAATGTAGAAAATGTAAGATCTTTTAAATATCTGGGCAGAATGTTGCAAAGGGATGTGAAATGGAACGAGCATGTCAGGATTGTGGTAATGAAGGTAGATATTGGGTTCATGGGAAACTTTTTGGAATGTGTGGTTCATCTGTAATGGAGACCGCATGCAGGATGCTAATGCGATCTATTCTCGAGTACTGCTAGTGTGTGTGTGTGATGTGCATCAGTTTCGATGAAAGGAAGGTACTGAAGCAATTCAGAGGCTGGCTAATGGATGTGTTAACGGTATGTTCAAATGACACGCAAGTTCTACAGTGATGCTTCGGGAACTCGTATGGGAATCCCTGGAGGGAAAGCAATATTCTTTTTGAGGAACACTGTATAGAGAAATTTAGAGAACTGGCATTTGAAGCCAATTGCAGAATGATTCTACTGCCATCAGCATACATTTTGCATATGAATTATAAAGATAAGCTATAAGATGCTGGGGCTTACACAGAAGCATATAGATATTCATTTTTCCCTCGCTCTTTCTGCGAGTGGAACCGGAAAGGGAATGACTAGTAGTGGTACAGGGTTCCATCGGACACGCACACTGCAGTTGCTTGTGGAATATGTATGGAGATGTAACCAGGCTCATAACAGGAGCTCTCATTCAATCTTGTTGTGACAGAAAAGTTTCTGGATCATTGTCACCAGTGTCCAGTTTCTCCTCTAGTTCAAAGACACTACCAAGCCATCATGACTTCAACCCATAAGTGGACCTCCACAGCATGGTGAGAAGCACAAACACTGCCGTGCCTTGCTGATGTTAAAGAGTTAACTCCACTTTTCACAAATCTATACATACATGACAAAGGGCACACACGGTTGTTTGGCCCACACTTATTGATTACTTAAAATACCTTTTTAACACCACGAATGTCGTTCCTTGGTGCGAGAGATAATACATGCATTTCAAGTTCTTGTTAAGATTAATTACACTTATAACATTCCCAGTTAAGTGATAGTATGTAATTACTTCATAAGCACATAGTTTTTCACTAAATTTAGGTGGAAAGAGTTTAACTGTTCTTTACCATAAGGAGTCACAAGCTGATGCTGGGCTCTGTACTGCACTCCATTACTTCAAATGTCATTTGTGAGAAGTCAACATGTACAGAAACACCATTTAAAATTTGTCATTTTCCAGGCAAGTCTTTTTACTTTTGACTATTTTGGAGAATATGTCATTAGTGTGATTCAACATCACAGTGCAGCTTAATATCCTTGTAGCACCAACATTTACAACTCAATTTTTGGACAGACACTGTGTACATATATTATTTTTGTGATGATAGTGTCCCTTCTTTTATACCTCCATACAAAAATAGTATAGGTAATTTCCTCTATGTATCTACCTGACCCCAGGTAAGACCATCCCTCTTATGGGTCCGTCTATGCACCCTCACTTCCATACATAAAATGGGGTTCATTGACCTTAAAAATTGAAACTATATCCCTTTCTGTGTCAAAAGTGTCTACTTTCCATTCTATCACTCTTACTGTGCTTTTCACTAAACCATACCTCCCATCTATGTTATATTAACATTTAAATCGTGCTTTCTCTCATACAAACTTAAGATTAACTATAGACTGTTCATTAAGACCTTATTTGCTGTTACTGGATAATAATATTTTGATGTGATTGTTCTTATCAACAGAGTTGTGAACCATTCATTTTGAAATCGTGAAGTAGTACTGGGAATACAGAAGTTTCCTTTAATTTGTTACTTTTCCTCTCAACTACTTTGTCATATACTAGGTATATATGTGATACAGTAGCTTTTCACTTTCCACTGAGGACGCATCTATCTTTTTGTTAATCCCAATTGAAAAAAAATCATTAAACTATCAAACTCAAAACCTTCATTTATTGTGAGTCAAACACTTTGCACTCAATTATGTAACATATGTATAAGTATCAGCTTTTTCATACTCTTTGACATAAGGTTGACACACAAGATAATAGCATTTCCATTTTGCATGTTGTTATGGGTTTATTAATCGATTACCATTTTAATTTGTAGTTCACTGCTGCTATCTCAGTTTACATTTTTCCATTTGGAGATAGTGAGTGGAGCTGTGGACACTGGAAAGTGGAGTGCCAATTGGAATAATCTGAACATTTTCTACTTGGGTTCAGTAGAGGGGTGACAGCAGCAGAGGCAGCCAGAAACACATGCACCATGTATGGGGATAATGCTATTTGAGAGAGCACAGCAAGAAAATGGTTTTCCCGTTTAAAGGAGGACCACGTTGATATTTTTGACCCTCCAAGTTCAGGAAGGTCTTCGAATTTTTTATGAAGATCATGGAACATTAATCCACAATGATGCACGCCAGTGTATTCGAGAACTGGGCCATGGGATGATCATGATCATTCCACCATTGTGCAAATTTTGCATGCAACAGAAAGGTTAAAAAATGAGGTGTACGAGTACCGCATGTCCGAAGTGAAAATCGGAAAAATCAGTGGGTGACCATAGCTATCTCTATTTGCTCATCATCAAGTGGCTCATGAAATACTGACCATTACAACTGTTGCAGGGTTGGGGGTCAAACCTGGGACTCCAGATGGTGTTCAAGAATTTCGAGGGTGCAGAGTGATACAGCGGTATTCAGTAACATTGCTTTATTCAGCTAATTTACAGTATTTGATGGTGAAGCGTAGTGTCAGCATGCTGCCCGCCCAATGTCCTGCAAGTCTAGCCAGCTCAGCAGACTCCTGGTATGCCGACGCTGCTGCTGTCGTTATCAAGTCTGCCCGCTGAGGGAGTCGGCCGCCGCTCTCCCGCTCACCACCCACCGATGCGTAGTGACTTGCGCCGCGCTGCTGCCCGCGATTCCGGAGACTGCTACAGGCCCTGGTCCTCACTGCCCTCCGCCCCTTTTGGCCTGCTCTGTCCGACCGTGGGATGAAGGTGGATGTACTGGTCAGCCACGGCCCTCAGGGCGCTGCTGCTCCCAACACGTGACCGGACTCAAACCCACGCCCATCTGGATACTGTGCTAATGTCGCTTGCCGGATGGCAACACCTGCCGCCATTTCTGGCGCTGTCGCAGTGCTGCTGTGCTACCCGCAGGGTACGCCTCGCCCAGATCCCAGGTGGGAAATTGGGAAATGAAGTTGACCAGTAGACTGGAATGGAATTGAGCCCCTTCTGGACCCGATGTAGACTGCTGTCACTGCCCTCTTTCAGGCAGACCAAGCTATCTCCAAGTTCCAGGCTGCTGTTCCACCCTCCCCTGGTGTTGTGTCCCCGGATGCGGAATAGAGCTCGAGCGTCTACATAGAAACAAAGTACAAGTTTAAGCAGAATGCCTGTAACATTGCTAACAGACTGACCCCTATAAGCGTAGACCAGCACAGGTCTGTGTCAACACTCAACTGACCTGGCACACCCTGTCAAGATAAACTTGCCTTTCTATTTATATTGGTTTCTCCCTTGCTTCTGACATAGTGTCAGAGAGAGACAGAAGCTATGGCAGGGATAAATTCTTACAGGTCAGCCATTTACAAATCGCCACTCCTGGTTCTGGCCTAGTGCCCCGCCTCATACATCCAATAACTTAGATCAACGCTGCAGTTTCCTTCCTTGTTGTTGCTCCACTCAAAACAAATCGTGCGTACAATACCGCTGTCGCAGCTCTGCGCCTGCAAGTGCCATGTTTACATTGCCTAGCCTGCTGGCTGTCGTCCGTTACGACACTCTGACAGTGGCGCCAGATTTCATCCCCCAACCGCGCCCTCATTGAATTTCGATAAAATTTACCTTTCCCTTGACTAGACTGATACTAGGGCACCACTATCCTGGTGATGAAAAATTGTGTCTTTATGATAACATAAGGAAAAGAAAGGATTGGTTGAGGCCAAACAAAGGAGCAACATCCCATACAATAAACTGCATGCATCCACAAAAGATAATGTTATGCATCTGATGGGACGACGATGGTGGGTTGTATTATGAATTACTTCCGCAAGATGTAACCATCATTGCTGACATTTCCTGTCAACAGAAAAGATGTCTTGCAGACACAGTCTAAGAACAACAACCAGGAAGTCCACATGAAGCAATACTGATCCGCGTAAATGCCTGCCTGCATTCCGTACAGTATTTTATTTTATTTTATTTTATTTTTTCAGTCTAGCAGAAGTTGGGTTGGGAAGTCATGTCACACACACCTTATTCACCTGATCTTGTGCCTCAGATTTGAACCTTTTCCACACTCTATCGAATAACCTTCATGGAACTTCCTTTCCGGATTAAAAATGCACTCTGAAGATGACTCAATGAATTCTTCACCTAAAAACCATGCCATATCTACTGTCGCAGAATCGAAAACTTCCGCAATGTTGGCTGTCTATCGTAAACACTGAAGGATGATATATTATTGTACACAGAAGTCTCTGTTATTTTTATTAAACTTATATAAAAATTAATCGAACTTATGCACCAGCTACGTACTTGTGTTGGGGCCTAGCGCAATGGTTGTCATATAAACATGATGTAGAAGGTTGTAGGATCAAAAAAACGACAAATGAAACTTTTTTTTCAATTTATAAATCTGATCAAAAGAATGTGATTATTATTTTTATGCAATTAATTCGTATAAATATAATTTTTGATCTTATTGTTTGTTTTATTTGCCCTTATTTTTCTTCCTGTCATACTTTTTTCTCCTGGAATCTGCCTGTGTCACCTATAATCTGCAACCAATTGTAAATGAGGACTGCTCATTGGTTAGTAGCTCATGTAGCCAGTGCGACAATCATTTCAGGTAACCAATGGCGGTGACAGATTAGTTTGCTTCAGTGCTAAAACTTTTTTTTCCCTCTCTCTCTCTCTCTCTCTCTCTCTCTCTCTCTCTCTCTCTCTCTCTGTCTCGAGTTGCTTCGTAGAGGTTAGCTTTAACGACCATAACAATCTGCGGCAGATCTAAAAATTGCAATCGCTTTGTTTGATTGCTGTTTCCTCTGATGCATTTCACATCATGAGGTTGTGGTTATCTTAGGACACAAGTTTGAATTCAGGGCTTTGTCTGCTGTGGTTGTCATTAGTTACTTAGAATCAGCTGTCCATAGAGCATCTCGCATTTCCAACGTACCTGGCAGTGGCTGCCTCCGACATTATTCTGCATTACACATTAACAGCATTTATGGAGTGACGTACCGTGTTTATGTGTCACCTGTAACCAAGCGGTAGCTGGTAGCCGATGTGGTAATATTGTTGCTGTAAGTGAAAGATGTCAAATAACGAGTAATTTAATTGGTCCATAGTCATCAAGTAAAAAAAAAATAATATTGCTACTTTGATAGTTCTCTGCAAATTATTGCATAATTTGGTAAACCATACTGTAGTTTATGCCATGCTCTGGCGGTTTCCGGTGATTAAGGGTGACAGTGTGGTACTGGTGTGCGAGACTCACACTCCCTCTTGGCTATCGAACTTACTTGGAGTTGCTTCGACGATCTTCATTTCAGGATAGCCGGCTGTGATGTCCTGCACAACTTCTTCTCCGAATATAAGATGCTACTTTGGAGGAAATTTTGTATACTTTTAAAATAACTCCGTGCACTCGAGAATATTTTGAACTCAATCACACTGTATTTTCATCACACAACAGTTTTCATACAACTAAAACATTTTTTGTAAGTTCGGAACCGTCCTGTATGTCAGAAACTATTACATTCATTTTTCCATAAATACAGTCTACAAATCTCTCAAAGTTTAACAAGACAACCGTCTGGACCTTATGAAAGTAAGAGAAAGAATGAATAAGTAATAGTCCCTTCTCTTCTTTCAACAACATTCAAATGTTCACACAGTAATGTTTGACGTCGCACGGAGTACGGCGGGTTTATTCCTTGAGCTGGACGTGTAACTCCTTAGGCGGGATCGGCGACTACCTGCCCGCGCCGATCATCCGTCCCATACACGTCCGTCCTGCACACACATACTTGTGGTGCAGTAGACACAGTTCTACTTTACTACACTCATCTCTAAAATAACGCGTGTTCAAGACGGTGCAAATACGAGGGTCTCTAGAATTTACCACGAAATTCTCGCACCGCTACAATGCCTTCCAGAATGCTGAAAGTTAGCAAAGTATAATTATTAAATTGTCATTACTTCAACACCCCCATCAATTTAATAATTTCCTTCATTACCCGTAAAATTCACTATCGCCAACTTTTGATATAGTCTATTGAAATGTTCACTCCTAGCTGCTTTTGGTAAAATATCTGCCATTTGTTCCTCGGAGCTAATGTATTGAATATTCAGATGGCCTCACCCTGTATAAAGAACAGCCGTCCTATCACACTTCGTGGTCTCTGATGAACACTCGCCGTCGAGGACAACATACTTGGTTCTATTATTCAAGAAGTTTTCGAGCCATTCACATATCTGTGAAATTATTCGATATGCTCGTAGTTTCTTTAACAGTCTACAATGGTGTACGTTGTCAAATGCTTTCCGGAAATCTAGAAATATGGAATCTGCCTGTTGCCATTCATACATAGTTGTCAGTATGCCACGTGAGGAAAGGGCAAGCTGAGTTTCGCACTTACGATGCTTCCTAAAACCATGTTGATTCGTCGACATAAGCTGCTTAGTCTCAAGTAAGTCTATTATAATCGAACTGGGAATGTGTTCAGGAAGTCTGCAGCAAACAGAAGTTTGGAATGTTGGTCTATAATTTTACGGGTCCGTTTCTTTACCTCTCTATATACTGGAGTCATTTGCGCTTTTTTCCAGCCGCTTGGAACTTTGCGCTGGGCGAGGGATTTACGACAAATGCAGGTAAGGGGGCAATGACGTAGAATACTCTTTGTAAAATCCAAAACCTATAACAATATTAATATACAGAAGAAACACGCTGCGATCTTATGCACCATCCTAATACTTTGCGATGTCAGAATTTGCGGCATTAGGCACCGTCACAGGTCGCGAGGGCCAGGGAAGACCACCCTCCCTTCGAAAAAGCACTCGCATTATCGTGCCTATAGACTAGACTTGCTGTCCTTACGACACTCGCTCTCTACGTGGCGCTCACATTCCGCCAGTAGCAGGGTTATCGCCTGCTAGTTAGGCAGCCAGCTACACACGCCAGCTCCTATCTAGCTCCGCGCCACCTGTCTGTCAAAGCAGCGCGCATATAGCCGCGACCGTCTCTCATCCTCTCCGCGAGCAACCTCAACATTTCTTCTTTTAAAATATGTACAATTAAATAAATAAGTTTTTTAGTTTACTGCGAATATTACTTTTTGAGGCACTGTAAACATTTTCTTTGTTTAATTACAAAGAGTGGGGATAATATGGAAAATGTTCTCAAACATAATTTTGAACGTCGAATGTGGAGTATATATACGAGTTTCCTAATACCAAATGCTGATCGGAAGTATCTTGCATGTAGTGTGCAGGTTGACAGAAACTGTTTCGTCTATTTGGTAAAACATCCACACCACATCTCCGTACGACGTATCGCCAGCCACGGGTGGGTCCTGAACCTGTCCTGGACAGTGGAGGCGTGTTTCAGCCCGAATTAATGGAGCGCTCTGTTATTTAGTTCAGAGACAGGTCTCCGTGCCGGCGCTGACGTACGGCGTGGTAGGAGGTCCACAAAACCTCAGGCGTGGTGGGGATGTTTTGGACTTTACGACGGCAATAAGGAATCAATTTTTACACTAGTATGGCCAGTGTAGTGAGCTGTATGTAGCCTTCTTATCGTGAGAAACTGCAACTCTATTGGAATTTTCGGAAGAATCCTTAGATAATTCTGCAGAACTGATATTTTCATGTTCATTAGTGAAGGACTGCACTGCTGTTATTACGCAGTTTAATCTTTGCTTCATTAAACAACAAAAAATAAACCCACATTATATGAGCTAAATCACTGTTTAATTAAACAGTAATAAAGTACCCAGTATCATTCTGGCAACATCCCCCAGGCTGTGGCTAAGCCATGTCTCTACAATATCCTTTCTTCCAGGAGTTCCAGTTCTTCAGGGGTCGCAGAAGAGCTTCGGTGAAGTTTGGAAGGTAGGAGACGAGGTACTGGCACAATTGGCCGCGAGGACGGGTCGTGAGTCGTGCTCTGGTAGCTCAGACGGTAGAGCACGCCGTGAGGCAAATATCCCGAGTTCCAGCCTCGGTCCGGCACACAGTTTTAATCTGCCAAGAAGCGCCAGTAATAAAGTAAACTTTCATTACATCAGACTGTTGCTGCGTACAAGTGTTACTCCGTGGTAATGGCCCATACGAAGGAATAAACACCGCAGCTGCAACAAATCCCAGCTTATTCGATGAAAGCTGCCTCGTTGTGGCATTGTGCTTCTGGCTCGGAACCTGGGTCATTTTCTTGCAGGGATCGCCAGTTTTTCTCATCCAGTTCGTTGCCCGGGTCAGAATGTATGGCATGGGACCAGCCACGCGTAGCGTTCCAGATATGAAATGCACACAGACGTATATCTCATTAAGGAAATTATGAGTGCAGTTATCCTGTTAGTTTGGTCGCGGTACGTGGTAGTGGCTGAGTGAAGTAGGCAAAATCCGCGAAATATGGAGCAATAAATACTCTTAGGTAATACTAAATAATATGTCGCGGTACGTGGTAGTGGCTGAGTGAAGTAGGCAAAATCCGCGAAATATGGAGCAGTAAATACTCTTAGGTAATACTAAATAATATGCACCGAAGCGCCAAAGAGACTGCTATGGGCATGCGTATTCAAATACAGGCTGAATACGGCGCTGCGGTCGGCAACGCCTGTATAAGGGAACAGGTGTCACGCTCTGTTGTTAGATCGGTTACTGCTGCTACAAGGACAGGTTATCAAGATTTAAGTGAGTTTGAACGTGGTGTTGTAGCAGGCGCACGAGCTGTGGGACACAGCATCTCCGAAGTAGCGACGAAGTGAAGATGTTCCTGTACGATCATTTCACGGGTGTACCGTGAATATCAGGAATCCGGTAAAATATCAAGTCTCCGACATTGCTGCGTCCGAACCATTTAACGAAACATCATCGATATGGGCTTTCGGAGCTGAATGCCCACTCGTGTATCCTTGATGACTGCACGACACAAAGCTTTACGCCTCGCCTGGGCCCTTCAACACCGACATTGGACTATTGGTGACTGGGAACATGTTGCCTGGTCGAACGAGTCTCGTCCGAAAGAACAGACACCATTGCTGACCTGAAGCCGTCTAGAACGAAATGAGAATGATATTTATACCTTCAGCTGCTGACGAGCGTTGATGTATATCAACGGCGACAGGTGAAACATGTGTGCCCCGGCCGGTACTCGAACCCGGGATCTCCTGCGTAAATGGCAGACGCTCTGTCCATCTGAGCCACCGAGGGCACAGAGGATAGTGCGACTGCAGGGACTATCTCGCGGATGCCTCCCGCGAGTCCTACATTCTCACCTTGTATGTCCACACACTACATTCGTAGTGTCCCACCCCAACACACTCATTACTCGTGGAAGACATTCTTACCAAGCCCCATAAGAAATCGGGGAATATGTGTGCATTCCCTATTTAAGAAGAAGGTCATAACCAGGATTTCCAAAACTATATACTTATGTGGATATGGTGTCTGTTCTTTCGGACATGTCTGAAAGAACAGACTCCATTGATGACCTGCAGACGTCTAGAACGAAATTAGGATTGTATTAATACCTTGAGCTGCTGACGGGCATTGATATATAGCAACGGGGACTGGTGAAAATGTGTGCCCTGACAGGGATAGAGCGTCCTTCATGTAAGCAGGAGATCCTGTTGTTCGAGTCCCGGTTGGGGCCCACATTTTCAGAAGGGGCCGTTGATATATATATTGATATATATCAACGCCCGTCAGCAGCTGAAGGTATTAATATAACTTCAGACACTAGTCGAGCCGTGCCACGTCGAGTTGCGGTACTTCCGCGTACTCATGGGGGCTTTACACGATGTTAGGGTGGAGTACCAGTTTCTTTGGCTCTTCGGTGTATATGACTTACAATCAAAACATTTTTACATATATGGTAATGTTCGTATCACTTATGGTGCAATTTAGTGGTGATAGAGTCTTCGACGTGTTACATCAGTACTGTGGTGTATCGAGGTGAGTGAGTGTGGTTGGCAGATACCTCAGTATACTGCGGGTTGTAGAACACTTAGTTCTCTTAGAAAAGGCTATATTCTCTATGATCTTTGTATATGCGAGTATATTAAGTAATACGGTAAAGTTCAATCCTCTCCCTGTTCCATCCATACTGACATTAACGTTGCGTTTCGCGACATATTTAACCGCAGTAATACTCTCTTAACATAATGCTATTTAAATTAAGCTCGAAATGCGCGGAAGTTGCTTTATTTCATTAGTCATGTACTTTTCTTTGCATATATGTAATATATTGTTTTCACAATACTTGCTTACAGACTATATTTGCAGTTACTGACGAAAACGCACTAAATCGTGAAAAGGATTATACATACGAAGAATAAGCGAAATTCTTATGCGAAATCACTGTAGAGAACCGTTCGGTTACCCATTTGTTACTTACCAGTGGTTGTACCTTGTAGTCTATCGGGATTTTTTTTCTTTGTCACTGTTGATTGTCGGCAAAGTGCAGTTAACGAAAACGCACTGGGACATTACAAACTGATATATTTATTAAAGTTTGAATGACGAAACTGCGCAAGCATCGTATGGTGTCCGACGAATGAAACAATAAACGCATTTTCACAGAGTATGTAGCTTTTCCTAAGGGTATTTGTTGCTCAGTATTTCGCAAATTTCTGTTCGCCACACTTATCCACTATCACGCACCAAGAGAAAAGTCGCTTACCGACAGCGTGAGACCAAGCGGTAGCTTCGAACATAACAACGAGTCGGTGGCAGTCGGTCATGCCGGAAAGTCTGTCAGTAAAAAAAAAGAACAGCCCTACGGCCTACCCAAACCATTGTTTCCCATTCCGGGTAGATGGCGCTGTAATCGACAAATATCAGCTGTGCCTGTTTTTGCATTTAAGACACAAAGCATTTTATTCTACGTTTCATTTACAAAGTAAATGTAAACCTTTCTATTCAAAAGGTACATACTGATCTTCAGACGTTGCTTGAGTATGTTGTAAATGTGTACGGTGCAAATAAAAAAGATTTCTAGCAAATAAGCTACCTGTATGGTAACGTAGTTATCTGTTTACTACGGGGTTGGCTGTGATAAGTGCCCAAACCACGTGAATGCTTCGCCATGCGTTGTGGCCGAGCGTTTCTAGTTGCGTCATTCTGGAACCGCGCGATCGCTACGGTCGCAGGTTCGAATCCTGTCTCTGGGATAGATGTGTGTGATGTCCTTAGGTTAGGTAGGTTTAAGTAGTGCTGAGTTCTAGGGGACTGATGACCTCAGATGTTAAGTCCCATAGTGCTCAGAGCCATTGGAACCATTTGAAGCTGAATGCTTCACTTCAGTCGCCTCCCTCGAACCCCGCCAACAGGGTGACCGATTTAGATGTGCGTTTCCGCCCAACCGTTGTAAATCTCACGCTGGCCGCTACGCGGAATACAAACCACAACCAGTGTAATAAGCTAAAACGCCCATGAGGTGATAATGATTGGCTCACCTGCCGCGGATACTCAACGAAATCAAGCATTCCAATGGTGAGCGGCATGGGCGCTCAGCGATAGTAAGCATCCCGATGCGAAGAAAATACTATTACATCAAAACCTTGTTCCTGGATCACGTTAAACGTCGATTCTAACCAGACACTGAAACCGCTAACCATGTTACACTCTACAATCCAATTTGGAACAGTCAAGTTGGTATCCCACTGCTATCCAGGGCGTCTCCAGACTCACCTTCGCTAAGCATCGGCGCTCAGTTCGAAGAGGGACTCAAGACTGAAGAGAGCTATACCCCAGCCAAAGAGATTCCAGGCCGGAGGCGTTTGTGGAGACGTCATGGACAGTGGTGGTATACCGAGCTGTATGTCGCCCACCGTATGACCCGACAACCAGGAGTCATGCTCTGGGGTGCCATTACTTTTCACAGTAAGGCCCCTTTGGTTGTCAGCCGCGATATCCTTACAGCACAGTGGTACGTGTAAGACATTGCACGTACTGGTTTTTTTTTTTTTTGTGAGAAGCCATTCCGGTCTGACATTTCAACAAGACAACGCCTTCCAGCATACGGCGAGAGTTTCTACTGCTTGTCTTCGTCCTGGCCAAACCTTACTTTGGCCAGCAAGGTCTCCTGGTCTCTCCCCAACTGAGAACGTTCGGAGCATTATGGGCAGCACCTCATCTACATGGATACTCTGCAAATTGCATTTAAGTGCCTGGCAGAGGGATCATCGAACCACCTTTACAATCCTGTATTATTCCGATCTCGTATAGCGCGCGGAAAGACCGAACACCTATATCTTTCTGTACGATCTCTGATTTCCCTTATTTTATCGTGGTGGTCGTTTCTCCCTATGTAGGTCGGTGTCAAAAAAATATTTTCGCATTCGGAGGAGAAAGTTGGTGATTGGAATTTCGTGAGAAGATTCCGTCACAACGAAAAACGCCTTTCTTTTAATAATGCCCAACCCAAATCCTGTATCATTTCAGTGACACTCTCTCCCATATTTAGCGATAATACAATACGTGCTGCCCTTCTTTGAATTTTTTCCTTGTACTCCGTCAGTCCTATCTGGTAAGAATCCCATATCACGCAGCAGTATTCTAAAAGAGGACGGACAAACGTAGTGTAGGCAGTCTGCTTAGTAGACCTGTTACATTTTCTAAGTGTCCTGCCAATAAAACGCAGTTTTTGTTTAGCCTTCCCCACAATATTTTCTTTGTGTTCCTTCCAATTTTAGTTGTTCGTAATTGTGATTCATAGGTATTTAGTTGAATTTACGCCTCCATATTTGACTGATTCATCCTGTAACCGAAGTTTAACGGATTCCTTTTAGCACTCATGTGGATGACCTCACGCTTTTCGTTATTTAGGCTCAATTGCCCAATTTCGTACCATACAGATATATTTTCTAAATCATTTTGCAATTTGTTTTGCTCTTCTGACATCTTTGCTAGTCGATAAACGACAACTTCATCTGCATACAATCTAAGACGGCTACTCAGATTGTCTTCCAAATCGTTTATAAATATAAGGAACAGAAAAGGGCCTGTAGCACTACCTTGGGAACACCAGAAGTCACATCTGTCTTACTCGATGGCTTCCCGTCGATTGCTACGAACTGTGACCTCTCTGACAGGAAATCACAAATCCAGTCAGCTGAGACGATATTCCAAAGCACGCAATTTCACTAAAAGCCACTCATGTGGTACAGCGTCAAAAGCCTTCTGGATATCCAGAAATACTGAATCGATCTGAAATACCTTGTCAATAGCAGTCAACACTTCATGAGAATAAAGAGCTAGTTGTGTTTCATAAGAATGATGTTTTCTAAACCCATTCTGATCGTGTGTCAATAGATCGTTTTCTTCGAGGTAATTCATAATGTTTGAACACAATAGAGGTTCCAAAAACCAGCTGCATATCGACGATAACGATATTGGCCTGTAATTTAGTGGATTACTCCTACTACCTTTCTTGAATATTGATGTGACCTGTGCAACTGTCCAGTCTTTGGGTACGGATCTTTCGTCGGGAATTCGACGATGTAACGGCCCGGTTGGACAGAATTTTGGCACGATATCCCTCAGAAGAACATCCAACAACTGTATTTGTCAATGCCGAACCGAATAAATGCCTGAATAAGCACCAGAGGTGGACCAAAGTGTTACTTATTTGTTCGGTTTCTGAAGCTCTTTCTGTTGGATAAATCATCCAGATTGTTCTGTACATGTACTACACATCGACCGATTTTCGTCTCATTCGCAATATTCCTTCATGGCGTATAGTTTTGTGTCTTAGAATGTATATCCATATTTCCAGAATGACTACGGAAGATGCTTTATAAATAAAAGCGAAGCACTTCTGGTGAAAGTACTCTTTAATTATTTGCAGTACCCTTAATATGGGAAAACCATACATAATTATTCTACAACTGATTGCAAATAGTAATGACAGTCCTTTTTTAACAGCAAAGCGTTTTCAGAAGAGAACGCTTCTGCTCAGATAATGCGTTTACCTTTAATCAGTTTCAATAGATGGTTCAAATTGCTCTAAGCCCTATTCGACTTGACATTTGAGGTCATCAGTCCCCTAGACCTGGAACTACTTAAACCTAACTAACCTAAGGACACCACACATATCCATACCCGAGGCAGGATTCGAACCTACGACCGTAGTAGCAAAGCAGTTCCGTAAGGAAGCTCCTAGAAACTCTCGGCCACAGCGTCCGGCCAATTTCAATAGATCATCGAACATTGAGGACAGCTGAAATCTCTCAAATTGAATGAAGCTCCATGGCTCGACCGAATCCCTTAACACGCTGCATGGTACGTGCGGCTGTGTTAGCACTTCTGTTAACTATAATCCATCGTACATCGCACGAACAAAAAGCCCTGCCCAGTAGTTGGAAGAAATCACAGATCGCACCCACCTACAAGAAGGGCAGTACAAGTGATCCTCAAAACTACCGTCCGGTATCCTTGATATCGATTTGTTATAGAATCTTCGAATATATTCTAAATTAAAAAATAACGCGGTATCTCTAACAGAACGACCTCCTCGGCAACCAGTATGGATTCCGAGAAACATTGATCATGTGAAACCCAACTCGCAATTTTCTCAGGTGACTACTAAAAGTAATGAATGAAGGCAGATAGTTGCAGTATTTTTCGATTTTCGAGAAGTATTTGACTCAGTACCACGGCTATACTATCATCAAAACTAAGACAGTATCGGCTATCAGTGGAAATTTGTGACAGTTGAGGACATTTGATAAGGAGAATGCAGCTTGTAATCTTGGATAGAGAGTCATCATTAGGTATCAGAGTAGCTTAGAGTGTGCCCCAGGGAAGTGTCTTGGGAGCCTGGCTCTTCATATTGTGCAAGGTGATGCAAAAGTCCATATTATTTCAAAAGTCAATACTTGACGGAATAATGCAGGTAGAGAGAGCCGCGCGGGGTAGCCGCGTTGTCTTAAGCGCCTTGGCACTGTTCGCGCGGCTCCCCCCCGTTGGAGGTTCGAGTCCTCCCTCGGGCACGGGTGTATGTGTTGTCCTTAGTGTAAGTTAGGGAGCGATGATCTCACCAGTTTGGTCCCATAGGTACTTACCACAAATTTCCCAAATTCAGGTTTTTACTGAAACTAAACAAAGTGCAAATGACAAACAATCCTGAGATAGTAACGAGCATCAAAACCGATATAGGGATTAGTGAACACAGGGTTGTCGTAGCGAGACTGTATATTCTGATCCCCAAATCCTCGAAAAATAAGCGAAAAATATACCTGTTCAAAAAAGCACATAAAACTTCACTTGACGCCTTCCTGAGAGACAGTCACCACTCATTTCAAATTAATAATGTAAGTGTAGACCAGAACTGGCTTGCATTCAAAGAAATAGTATCGGCAGCAATTGAGAGATTTATACGAAATAAACTAACAAACAATCGAGCTGATTCTCCTTGGTACACAAAACGGGTTAGAACACTGTTGCAGAAACATTGAAACAAACATGCCAAATTTAAACAGACGCAAAATCCCCAAGATTGACGATCCTTTACAGAAGCTCGAAATTTAGCGCGGAGTTCAATGCGAGATGCCTATAACAGTTTCCACAACGAAACTTTGTCTCGAAACCTGTCAGACAAACCCAAGAGATTCTGGTCGTATATGAAGTATGTTAGCGGCAATTTACAATCAATGCCTCCTCTGCGCGATAACAATGGAGGTACTATCGAAGACAGTGCCACCAAAGTAGAGTTTCTAAACACAGCCTTCCGGAATGCCTTCACAAAAGAAGACGAAGTAAATATTCCAGAATTCAATTCGAGAACAGTTGCCAACGAGAGTAACGTCGAAGTTAATATCCTTGGAGTAGTGAAACAACTCAAATCACTTAATAAAAGCAAGTCTTCTGGTCCAGACTGTATAAAAATTAGGTTCCTTTCCGAGTATGCTCAAGCATTAGCTGTATACTTAACAATCATATACAACCGTTCGCTCGACGAAAGATCCGTACCCTTAGACTGGAAAGTTGCACAGGTCACACCAATATTCAAGAAAGGTAGTAGAAGTAATCCACTAAATTACGGGCCCATATCGTTAACGTCGATATCCAGCAGGATTTTAGAACATATATTGTGTTCGAACATTATGAATTACCTCGAAGGAAAAGGTCTATTGACACACAGTCAACATGTGTTTCACAGGAACGATCTTTCCTAAACCCAACTAGCTCTTTATTCACATGAAGTGCTGAGTGATATTGACAAGGGATTTCAGATCGGTTCCGAATTCCTGGATTTCCGGAAGGCTTTTGACACTGTACCGCACAAGCGGCTCGTAGTGAAATTGCGTGCTTATGGAATATCGTCTCAGTTATGTGACTGGATATGCGATTTCCTGTCATGGAGGTCACAGTTCTTAGTAATTCACGGAACGTCATCGAGTAAAACGGAAGTGATTTCAGGCGTTCCCCAAGGTAGTGTTGTAGGCCCTTTTCTGTTCCTTATCAATATAAACGATTTGGGAGACAATCTGAGCAGCCGTCTTCGGTTGATTGCAGATGACGCTCTCGTTTATCGACTGATAAAGTCATCAAAAGATCAAAACAAACTGCAAAACGATTTACAAAAAATATCTGAATGGTGCGAAAAGTGGCAGTTGACCCTAAATAACGAAAAGTGTGAGCTCATCCACATGAGTACAAAAAGGAACTCTTTAAACTTCGGTTACACGATAAATTGGTCTAATCGAAAAGCCGTAAATTCAACTAAATACCTAGGTATTACAATCACGAACAAGTTAAATTGGAAAGAACACATAGAAAAAGTTGTGGGAAAGGCTCACCAAAGGCTGCGTTTTATTTTCAGGACGCTTAGAAAATGTAACCGACCTACTAAGGAGACTGCCTACAGTAAACTTGGCCGTTCTCTTTCAGAACACTGCTGCGCGGTATGGGATCCTTACCAGATAGGACTGACGGAGTACATCGGAAAAGTTCAAAGTAAGGCAGCACATTTTGTATTATCGTGAAATATGTGAGAGAGTCTCACAGAAATGATACAAGATTTGGGTTAGACTTCATTAAAAGAAAGGCATTTCTCGTTGCGACAGAATTTTCTCACGAAAGTCCAATCACCAACTTTCTCCTCCGGATGCGAAAATATTTTGTTGGCACCGACCTACATAGGGAGAAAATATCACGACGATAAAATAAAGGAAATCAGAGCTCGTACGGAAAGATGTAGGTGTTCATTCTTTCCGCACGCTATAGGAGATTGGAATAATAGAGAATTGTTAAGGTGTTTCGATGAACCCTCTGCCAGGCACTTAAATGTAATTTGTAGGGTATTCATGCAGATGTAGACCAACAGATGGCTCTTTATATGATACAGAAGCAATATTTAGCATTGCAATTGATTTTTGACGATGTTCCTTATAACAAATTCTCAGTATGTCGGCCGTCATTCATCAACAGCGCTTGTAGTCAGACGACAAAGTTGTGAAAACCTCTGTACAACTTCCCAGTAGGCATGGTGAGAAACTGCCGTCGAGTGTTGTCTTTTAGCATCGCTAATGTTGTCTGACGATCGTGGGTGACTTGAGACTTCAGGTAAGCCACAACCAATAATCACACGTACTGAGGTCTGGGGACCCGGGAGTGGATGCTCAGCACGCGATCCTCACTAAATAATGTGCGCGAGACATCTTTCACACGTGTATCAATGTGGGGTGGAGCGCCATCCTGGATAAAAGTCGTACCTTCTGGCGAGTGTTTATTAGCCAGACATGGGACGATGACATTTTGAAACTTCGGCCTACCTCGCACCCGTCACGCTGACAGTTTGAAAAGTTGCCCGTCTGTTGCCCAGTTTTACTGTCGTTTTCCGTTTCAATAAAAGCCGATGTCATTTCAGGCATTTGTTTCACTTTTTACCACTCGGCCTAAGTTGTTCCATGAATTAGGCTACAGGAAAATTAAAGAGGTCTTCGGGGAAAAAGAGAAGCAGCTGTACGAATATAAGGAGCTCAGATGGAGAACCAGTCTTCAGCAAAGAAGGGAAAGGTGGGAGGTCGAAGGAGTAAGTAGAGGGTCTATACAAGGTACGGGATGGCGGGTTAATAGTAATAATTGTAATCAGTCATGTTGTTGTTGATGTTTTGGTCTTCAGTCCTGAGACTGGTTTGACGCAGCTCTCCATGCTACTCTATCCTGTGCAAGCTTCTTCATCTCCCAGTACCTACTGAAACCTACAACCTCCTGAATCTGCTTAGTGTATTCATCTGTTGGTCTGCTTCTACGATATTTACCCTCCACACTGCCCTCCAGTACCAAATTGGTGATCCCTTGATGCCTCGGAACATGCCCTACAAACCGGTCCCTTCTTCTGGTCAAGTTGTGCCACAAACTCCTCTTCTCCCCAATTCTGTTCAATACCTCCTCATTAGTTGTGTGATCTACCCATCTAACCTTCAGCATTCTTCTGTAGCACCACATTTCGGAAGCTTCCATTCTCTTCTTGTCCAAACTATTTATCGTCCACGTTTCACTTCCGTACATGGGTGCACTCCACACAAAGACTTTTAAATCTATACTCGATGTTAACAAATTTCTCTTCTTCAGAAACGTTTTCCTTGCCATTGCCAGCCTAAATTATATATCCTCTCTACTTCGATCATCATCGGTTATTTTGCTCCCCAAATAGCCAAACTCCTTTACTACATTAAGCGTCCCATTTCCTATTCTAATTCCCTCAGCATCACACAACTTAATTCGACTACATTCCATTACCCTCGTTTTGCTTTTGTTGATGTTCATCTTATATCCTCCTTTCGAGACACTATCCATTCGTTCAACTGCTCTTCCAAGTCGTTTGACGTCCGCCGATGACATTGTAATTCTCTCAGAGACAGCAAAGTTTTTATTTCTTCTCCATGGATTTTAATACCTACTCCGAATTTTTCTTTTGTTTCCTTCACTGCTTGCTCAATATACAGATTGAATAACATAGGGGAGAGGCTGCAAACCTGCCTCACTCCCTTCCCAACCACTGCTTCCCTTTCATGCCCCTCGACTCTTATAACCACCATTTGGTTTCTGTACAAGTTGTAAACAGCCTTTCTCTCCCTGTATTTTCCCCCTGCCACCCAAGCCCTCTATATGCTCCTTCCACCTTTCTGTTTTCCCTTCTTTGCTTGGAACTGGGTTTCCATCTTGATATTCATACAAGTGGTTCACTTTTCTCCAAAGGTCTCTTTAATTTTCCTGTAGGCAGCATCTATCTTACCCCTAGTGAGATAATCCTCTACATCCTTACATTTGTCCGATAGCCATCCCTGCTTAGCCATTTTGCACTTCCTGTCGATCTTATTTTTGAGACGTTTGTATTCCTTTTTGCCTGCTTCATTTACTGCATTTTTATATTTTCTCCTTTCATCAGTTAAATTCAATATCTCTTCTGTTACCCAAGGATTTCTATTGTCCCTCGTCTTCTTACCTACTTGATCCTCTGCTACCTTCATTATTTCATCTCTCTAAGCTACCCATTCTTCTTCTACTGTATTTCTTTCCCCCATACCTGTCCGTTGTTCCCTTATGCTCTCCCTGAAACTCTGTACAACCCCTGGTTTAGTCAGTTTATCCAGGTCCCATCTCCTTAAATTCCCAGCTTTTTACAGTTTCACAGTTTTAATCTACAGTTCATAACCAATAGATTGTGGTCAGAGTCCACATCTGCCCCTGAAAATGTCTTACAATTTGCCGGTAAGAGTGCCGAGCGGTTCTAGGCGCTACAGTCTGGAAACGCGCGACCGCTACGGTCGCAGGTTCGAATCCTGGCTCGGGCATGGATGTGTGTGATGTCCTTAGGTTGTTAGGTTTAATTAGTTCTCAGTTTTAGGGGACTGGTGACCTCAGATGTTAAGTCCCATAGTGCTCAGAGTCATTTGAACCATTTTTTTTTTGTCTTACGGTTTATAACCTGGTTCCTAAATCTCTGCCTTACCATTATATAATCTATCTGATACCTTCTAGTATCTCCAGGCTTCTTCCATGTATGCAACCTTCTTTCATGATTCTTAAACCAAGTTTTAATCACTCATAGGAGAAAATATTTGAAATATTAGAATTATTTTGAATTTCTGTAAATATTGTTCGCCGTCGTTTACGAGAGCCTGGAACATTTCGATGTTGACAATGCAGTTGGAATATTTAAACAATTGTGGCGCTTTTTAATCCCAATTGTGCAAGGAATGCCATCAACATAACTCACCAAGCGTAATTAAACTGTTAAAAATCCTTTTCACCCACCTCATAGCACTGTGCGACCACACCCCCAACCACTTCGCCAGGCTGGCCATTTCGCCTATTCTTTCATGCGGAGGCCACACTACTCCCACTCAGGTCCATGACTGGCTACTGGCAGAGCGGAAGTTGCACTGATCCCTACACAAAAGCTTCAGATGGTGGCAAACCTTCGATATTTGATACCTGAGAAATTCCTGTTGAAGCACATGCTCTCTCTCTCTCTCTCTCTCTCTCTCTCTCAGGCAGTCACGTCATGTAGTGTGCCACTGCTAGGACTGTACGCACCGTTCTCAATGGTTGGTTAAAACCACAAACAAAGCAGCATTTACCCAGTAAACCCCAGCTGTGGACGTCTTGGAAATATTCCTTCACTCTATCTGACTGATTGACTAATTAATTAAATCGATACCCTTTTTGTGGACAGTTTTTCCTTGCTTCCTATTGGTGGATAATAGAACTGGAATATTTTATGGTATTTGATCGTACAACCTCTCAGTATCCCAACCCTACTGTTTTTTCCCTTGCCTCCTATCGGTCGATACTAGTACAGTTACGTCATTTGGTAGAGAGTCCATTAAGTTGAAGGTAACGGAAAATTTCAAACTTCAGTTCAGTTGCATGCTCTGTCTATAAACAATCTGTGGAGGGTTTGTACTGGTGCCACAATGAGATGGAGATGGAGGAGATCTCTGCGACCGCTGACCTTGAACTGCGGTAAGTATGAAGAAAGTGGCAGAGGGCCGCTCAGTAAGCTCCTCTCTTCTGCCTCTGAGAGGTTACAGTAACGGAGCGTATCCGGTGTCGGAGCATCATTGTTGTTTCTTTCGTGTCAGAAGCGCTACTTGAAATTTCTCTATAGAGCGTAAGAACACGTTTGCAAGGAATTGTTGGTCCACTTTATCAGTTTAGATGCAATTTTTGTGATGGCGTAGTGGCGCTATCACAGGTCTAAAACGACACACTCAGAAACTGTTCGTTAAAAAAAATCATTAGTAATGCGAGCGGTATCGTTTCTTTTTTGCGAGTTAGTAGTATATCAGTGAAATATAGTAATGGAAGTCCTCTGCACTTACAGTCCTGACCATTAACTCTCTCAATACCAAGGACGGAGGAGGGGTACTTTGTGCCCACCTTTTGAAAATATTGAAATCTACTCTGGTACTTTATTGTTTTATATTTTGTAAAAAATGTTTATTGTCTTTGATGAAGTCTTCTTCCAGATTCTGTGATTATGTTACATTTTTCGTTTAATCTTAATCGGAAAAGGGGGGTGTTTATAAAGTCTTACCCCCTTGGTAGTAGATGCGACTTCCCACAATGTTTGTCTTACTCCGCAAATAATAGCATTACATGGCCTTAGAACACATGGACATTATATTTCTATGGACTGATATCGACTCAGTAATAATTCATTTTCCTTTGGTTCTTTATTGTTTCCTGTTCAGTGGCGCTTAGTTCAGTCTTAATACAACTGTGCTTCAAAATGTATCGACAGTCACTTACTGATGGAGAAATATCACAGATTTTGGAAGAATTTACAGCTTCTCAAATTGAATCTGATGAAACTGAAGATGTAGTGAATGAACCTGAAGAGGATTGTGTTGTGTGCGAGGATGTGGACAGTGATAGAGCACCTACAAAAGCTGGAGATGAACTTTGGATGCGTCAAACTGATGACGACGCAGTTTGCGAGGTTAGTGACAAGGATATTATTAGCACTGGAAAAATTTATACCACCAAAGCCGGCCGCGATGGTCTCGCGGTTCTAGGCGCGCAGTCCGGAACCGTGCGACTGCTACGGTCGCAGGTACGAATCCTGCCTCGGGCATGGATGTGTGTGATGTCCTTAGGTTAGTTAGGTTTAAGTAGTTCTAAGTTCTAGGGGACTGATGACCACAGCAGTTGAGTCCCATAGTGCTCCGAGCCATTTGAACCATATACCACCAAACCTCCTCAAATTAGAAGACGAGTAGCACAAAGAGTGACAGAAAGAGAAGGCATAAGAGACGAGGGTAAACTAGGAACAATAACAGAACTATTTGAAGAGTTTTTGTCTCCAGAAATTGTCAACATCATAATAAAGCATACCAATGAAGAGGCATTGAGGCAGAAAATACCAAAGACAGACAGACAGATCTGAATTCATGACCTATATAGGACTATTTATTATTATGGGGAAGGAAAACGACAGTAAGTCATCTGTTACAGATTTATGGTCCTACACTTAAGGACGGTTTGTTTATACTGCTACCATGAGCCGAACCAGATTCGAGCTGCTTACTAAAATAATAAGATTGATGACAATGAGTCGCGAAGCGATCGCAAGAAACGTGATAAGTTTGCTGCAATACGAGAAGTTTTTGATAAAATGAATGAATTGCTGCCATATGTTATTCTGTTGGGATGCACACTGTTATTGATGAAAAGTTGCCATTGTTCCGTGTCAGGTGTCCCGTTAAGGTCTTCGTGAAGGAATAACCTGGTAAATACGGTGTACTTACACGCATGCTCACAGACGCTAGAACCATATATGTTATCTGCACGGAGTCTCATGCTGGGAAAAGAAATAATGGTACACAGCACTCAAATTCCGCTGCAGCTGTGGTCAAACGCCTGATGGCGTTACAAACACAATTCAGTGAAAAATGTCACCACACATAGATATTACACTTCAATTGATTTGGCCGAAGATCTATGGAGGAATCACAAGCTGACTCTCGTGGGAACATTACAAGCTAATAGGGAATACATACCTCAAGAACTGAGAGACATCTCAAGATGAGAATTACATATTAGTGCTGGAAATATTCCAGTCACAATTGTATCCCCCGTGAAAAACCCAAAGGAAATCTGCTGTTTCTATCATCTCATCATAAATTTATACTATAATGAGACTAAACGTGGCGTTGACACGATAGATCAAGTGGTGAGGAAATATTCAACTAAGAGGGCTACAAGAAGGTGGGCGCTCTCTGCTTTCTGTACTCTTGTGGACATAGCAGTGGTGAATAGTTTTACACTATTTTTGTTGAACTTGCCGGACTGGGATAATAAGAACCTAATAAGTGACGACTTTGGTTTCGTGAGCTGTAGTCCCAGTTCTTGAAGCAATACACTGAAGAGAGGGCTACAAATATTTCAGGACTGCCAAAGCCTGTAGTTTCAAGTATAGAGGGTATTCTCAGAGGAAAATTCAAGCAGGGCTTCGGTGCAAAGGAAGCTCAAGGAGGTAAAGGTACATGTTTTTTGTGTATTAGTGAAAGCCTTTCAAAAGCAAAAAAGTACAACAAAGTGAACAAAACAACAATAGTCTGCAACAATTGTAAGAGATACATATGTGCCAAACACAGCAAAAAACTGTTGTATGTTCCAAGCCCAAGAAAGTCGTGAATAATTACTCTCACATCACTATGTTATGTACCTTAGTTATTTGTATATTACCTCAGATGTTTGTAACTTTTTCAATTATAGTAAAGTGCGCTTCGATAGTACTATAACGACTTTTACTACTAATTTTTCTCAAGATAATTAGACTCACTAAACTTAAAAATGAAGTAAGTGAAAGATATAAAATGCATTTTTGAAAACAGTTTAAAAGAAATATTCAGGTTCTGGATCCTGATTATGTTCAATAGTTCTTTCAAAAGTATGCTATTAACGCAATTTAAGAACAATTAATGAACTGTATTTTTTAAATTGTTTTACGGCGGGCACAAAGTACCCCTCCCCCCACCCCCCCACCCCCTTTGGTAATACACGTTACTGAAAATGGCTTGGTGTTGCGAGTGATAAAACTGCACCACTGGAAGGACAGGAAATAACTAAACCTTCACACTGTGTACTCCACACAAATTATAAAAATGTGGAACGAACATACATACATACATACATACAAATATACATACATACATCTCTTCCTAAACCACCTGACGAATTTCAACCAAACTTGGTGCACGTATCATTTACTGTCTGGAAAGGATCACTGTGGTGGTAAGGACGACCCACCTGTGAGAGGGGTGGGGGTGGGAGTGCAAAAGCAACGCAGCCGACGAGCGAGAACACCCACCGTTCGGGCATCCAGCATTTGTAACTCAGAGCACTTATAGACTTGCATTAAACTTAACACGTAATTTCAAATCTTTAAGAAACTTTTTCTCTCTGATAACCTCAAAAAATGATGAAAAGAAAAAAACTGTCGCTTACTACAGCAGTATTGCTGTTCACGCTGCAATGCTGCCACGTGGCACATGACGTTTTAATTAAATACATCTTTGTTACTAACGTATTAGTGACATATTTCTTATGCAGACAGTATTCACCTATACCACTGAATGTAGTAGAAAAATTACATCGTGGAACGAAATTTAGTTTAGGTGACAAGACTGCATAAACACTGACTGCGTGGAAAACTACTACATCAATTCAATTGGCTCTGAGCACTATGGGACTTAACTTCTGAGGTCATCAGTCCCCTAGAACTTAGAACTACTTAAACCTAACTAACCTAAGGACATCACACACACCCATGCCCGAGGCAGGATTCGAACCTGCGACCGTAGCGGTCGCGCGGTTCCAGACTGAAGCGCCTAGAACCGCTCGGCCACTCCGGCCGGCTACTACATCATGCAAGACGTTTAAATCAATTACTTAGTTGCTACTAATTCTATTAGCAACACTTTTGGCAGATAATTTCCACATTTGTCTCTGAATGTACCTACAAAGATATATCATTATAAGACACACAGTACAGGAGCTATGGCGTCAAATACTGTGATGCAAGAAAAAAGACTGCCGCACCATTCATGAGGTTTTAATTGATGACTTGTTTGCTGCGAACTCTATTCACAACGCACATCACAGAAAATATCTACATATGTCGCTGAATGTACCTACAAAAATATATCATTCTTCAACTCATGGCTCGGGAGACATGTCAAACACTGAGATGAGTGAAAAACGTCAGATCATGCATGACGTTTTAATTTATCACTTCTTTGCAAAATGTTGTACAACTAGAGCTGGTTGCAGACATCATCCATATATGCCGCTCAACTTACCTAGAAAAATATATAAACAAATAGTTCAAAAGATATGACGTCATAAACAGTTCTCACGCATCTCACTGCCACATGATGTGTGACGTTTTAATTTATTACTTCTTTACTGCCAACTGTGTTCACAACGCATTTCGCAGATAGATAGCCACGTATACCGCTGGATCTAACTGGAAAATTATCTCATTGTACAACACATATTTCAGGACATACGACGTCATAAACATCTAGCTGTATGAAAATACAACAGCAGGGTGAAAATTCGCTAGGCATACAGGTGAAGTATGCGTACAAATACGATTGAAGTTTGTTTGAAATATAGGTGACGTTCACGTATACGAGCAAACTAGCAGTAAAATGCTCATCCTAAACCCTGGAACGACTTCAGTCATATATGGCACACATATTAGTCGCTGTCTAGAATGAAATGCTGAAGAGCTAAAAACCACCAGTTTCCTGCTGGGGTGAGCGTGATAGCGTGGAGAGGGACGAGGGGAGGAGGAGGAGGAGGAGGAGGAGGAGGAGGAGGAGGAGGATGACATGGACAGCAGAAGAGAGGAAATGGACAGAGACAGGGGAGAGGACGAGGTTGACAGGAAACGGAAAGAGGTGGAGATGGCCAGGGAGAGGATTTGGAGCAGATGCACAGAGAGAGGGGTAGAAGCAGATAGCAGATGGACAGAGAGGGCAGAGGGGGAGATCGCAAGAGAGAGGGGAGGTGTGGAGGCGATGGATAAAGGAGGGACGGGAGAGGAGAGTGGATAAAGAGAGAGAGAGAGAGAGGCTGGCTAGAGAAAGGGGGAGGAAGGAGGTGGACAGAGAGAAGCGGGAGGAAGAGATGGACTAACGGAAGACTAGAAGAAATAAATAACTAGACGAGAAACCAGGCATTGGACAGGTAGTTCATTCAGGCTTCGAAATTTAATAGACAGTGAAGCTTCATCTGACAGTGACAAGCGGCTGCACATAGAGTCGAACTAAGCTCCTGTGACAGACAGGGGTGCCGCCAGGCACTCCACGCTGATACCGCTCTGTATCTTAGTGAATGAGGGGTGGTGACCCGCCACAGAGAATACCAAAATATCAGAAGAGTAACGACATTGTTAACGTACGGTCGCAGAGACCGGCACTAGCGTTCCAAATGGCCTGGCGGTGAACTTCGAATTCGGGAAAATATGACGAGATAATCTGTGTTCTTGCTCTGCAAAATGCGAGTACTATGTGATAATATTTTTCATTTATATGAGTGGGTCTGGTGCCAAAGTGCATTTATTTTAAAACCCAATACTGCAATTTCTACCGTTTGGCTGTAATCAAGTTGAAATTATGTTCCCGGTTAAGACCTCTCTACGGCGCGACCCCTACGGTCGCAGGTTGGAATCCTGCCTCGGTCATGGATGTGTGTGATGTCCTTAGGTTGGTTGGATTTAAGTAGTTCTAACTTCTAGGGGACTGATGACCTGAAATGTTAAGTCCCAAAGTGCTCAGAGCCATTTGAACTATTGGAAGACCTCTCTGTGTGTAATTCACTCTTTGAATTGCATTATAAATACGTTGCTCGTATTCTGCTTAATTTTTGCTGTCATCCGTAACATGGGGTGAGGTAAATGATTCCGCATTTGTTTTTGTTGCATATTAAAAGGACGCTGGTTTTGTCGCACGGTGTTCTGCAGACTCACGTATTTTTGTTACAGCTTAAGAACCTCGACTGAAATACATTGTTAGTATACTGTTTGTTATCTTTGTTATTTTTGTTCCCATCCGTTTTTCGTACTCCACCAAAATTTTCATTGACTTCTGCTAAAATACACTATTTGCACTGCCTGTTAATAACGTATGAAAACATTTGCTAGTTACTGAGACTACGAAACATACACATCTACACCTACATCGACACACTTCGAGCCATTGTGAAACGCATAGTATTCAGTGACGAGAAGCAACAGCACTCAACGCAGAATTAGATACACATTCCGCAACAGATGTAATAAAATGCAATAGCAACACTGTCGACACCCGCTAAGATGGAGTTCTTCATTAAATGCGAGAAAGTACAGGAAACGTATGTAAACAGATATAAAGTATAATAAAATCAGTGTTCTTACTGATCTGTGTGTTAAGTACGCGATTTAGACGATTGTTAAGTGGTAATAAATACCAAAAATATCATAACATCGTGTGACGAAACCAGATCCTGTTTTATATGAACCAAAACCAAATATGGAATCATTTACCCCACCCAGTATTACTGATGTCAACAGAACTCAATCAGAATATGAGCAACATACTAACAATGCAACTCAAAGAGTGCAAAACACACAAGAAGGAATGAGAAGCACAATGTTTTGAAACCAGCTTCTGTAAGTTCCGTTCACTACTAAACGAAAACAAACAGAGATCACTAAAGATGATCCAATAAGAAAGCGACATGATGCACTAATAAACTTGCAGCACTGCAAGTGGCCTGACAGCGAACCAAAGTCGTGTTACGGGCAGCCCCTACACGAGTTTCACCGCCTGGTGTGGCTGTCTCTGCACAGGTCGTAGCCAGCGTGTTTAGTGTGCTTAAAGCAACAGTCTGGATTCCTCTGTCTCGACGCAAAGAGAATTATGTACCGAGCAAGGTGGTGCAGTGGTTACCACACTGGCCTCAAGTTCGGGAGAACGACGGTTCAAACCCGCGTCCGCCATCCTGATTTAGGTTTTCGGTGATTTCCCCAAATCGCTTCAGAAAAATGCCGGGATAGTTCCTCTGAAAGGGCATGGCCACCTTCCTTCCCTATCCCTCCCTAATCTCAGGGGCCGATGACCTTGCTGTTTGGTCCCCTCCAACAATTCAACCAACCAACAGTAGATTACATGTACCAAAATCCTGGCCAAAATGATTTTTAATAGTTTCAAACGTTTAAAGCACTCCCTTTCACTACTAGGTTACCTGTAGTTGTGAATACCCCTAAACTACTCCACTGCCAGCCTTAGAGAGGGGCCTGGGATGACTCGGCGTGCACTTGTTAGTTTTTCTGCCTGTCTTTCAGTTTGTACCATGCCACTTTCCACAATTTCGTATCCTTTTGGACTTGAAAACTTCAAAGTAGATTCGTGTGATACCCTTAATTTGCTGTACCGATTTTACTGGCGACGTGATAACAGGAATGCTTGTATTAGGGCATCTATTTGCTCGTCACGTATATGATTGCGAGAAATTATGGCAAACCAACTACTTATGCAACAATTTTTTTTAAATGCGCTTTAAAACTAATTATAGCTATGTACTGTGTAATATATGTGTGTATTGAGGTGTATATGTTAGTATGTGTAATTTAGGTTGGTTCTGTTACGTTCACTCGTCTAATGTTACCGATCACAGCAGGCGATTGTCCCAGGCCTCTCGCAAAGTTCTTTTCAATTGCAGTTTGGTGTTTTTTCTTACTTCTCGTAGTTCACAGCCTGATGTGATGGATGGTGCTGCAAGCAGCGCTAGATTGGGAGCAAAATCTATCGACGTAGGGGGGCACCACCTCTGTACGCTCCATCGTGACGTAATCCAGCAAATCAGAGGCCTTCCTACGAGTATGAAAGAGGGAACCTTGCCAGTTCACGACAGTCAGTTTTAGTCCCTGACGACGATGTTGAAGGGTATCATCGAAAGCTAGGAACTTTCTCAAAGTTTGACGAGGCAAGTGAACCGAAGACCTGTTATGCACTTGCTACAATAGTTGAGCAAACGTCCATTTCTGCAATTTTGGCCAGAATTACGGTAAATATACTCCGGTGTGCGGCACAGGTCAGCACAGCGTGGGCAACATGCGGTCTTGCTGTAATGCGTTGAAAGATAATGTCACGAAGATCTGGAAGAAGGGTCATAGCCACCGTCCTTGAGGCGTCAGAAATGTGGTACGTGCAGTCCAAATTACTATCAGTGTGGACAAGACTTGATCATCTTATTTACCCAATGGTACCCCATACCAACAAGTCAGATGCTGAGCTCATGTGACGTTGACGAAAGCAGTCTGGCAACATTCGTCCTCCTCAGAGCCTACACGCGTGGATACGTCCACTGTGGTGTTGTACACAGGACTGGGACTCGTCTGAAGAGACGACACGGAGCCGCTCTGATAAGTCCAGTCTCGTTGTTGGGAGTGCCGCTGTCGGCCGCCTCGGGCTGCTGCCGCGTCGAGGTGGGCTTCGACAACAGTTCGCGCCGGTCTGGACGTCATCGCACAGTCCGTGAGGGCGCTCGTCTGGTCACCAGTGAGCGCGCTGCGTTCCCTGACACGGGGAATCTGATGTGGCTGTGCGCTCCTGCACAGCCAACCAAACAACACGTCGAGCCTCTCAGGCGCTAGTCACGTAGGGCCATTAACATCGTACATAGCGCTGAATGTGACCCTCGCGAACCGATAGGCACCGTATTCACGTGACAGCGAGAGCAGCTTAGCGACAAACTGCAGTCTCGGATTTTTGTACATGCTGGTAGACGTTTCCCCTTCGTACACAAGGCGTCACACAGTATTCTCAGAAACAAACAACACTCAGATGCGATTTCTGAACGACAAAACCGCTGAGAAATCTTCACTTACATACAGAGTATAGTGGCAGCTGTGAAAAAGCACTGGTCCACATCTACGTTATACCCTGCAAGTCACATAACGTGGTGTGGCGGATGGTGGAGTCCGTGCGGGATACAGTGGCCGATGCGCAGAGAACACTTCTCGTCCGTAGCACCGGGCGAGTTCATTTGTTTCTTTAGGCGAGGCCGACCTTGTCTGGCCTCTTCAAGCCGGCTGGCGACACACTGCGATGGCAGAGCCGCACGTCCTGCGTTCGTCCTCAAACGATTTTACAGAAACTATAAAGGGTGGCGCACGAAATGTGTTACCAATTGTTTCTTTGACAATTTACGACGCACATTAGATATCCCGCTGGGATCTCTACAGCAGTATCCGCAGAGCTTGGAAAAACAAATGAGTTATGAAATGACCTGTAATTCATGATACTGCCGCCAGGAGACTAGTAAGCAGCAATGGCTGACAAAGGAGGACTGACGACACAGCGACGATCAGCAATTGTGTAACATTTTTATGAAACTAAAAGCCATATTATGACTCAGAGGCGTTTTCGACAACAATCTAACACACGATGGGTCCCATGCAAGAAGACCATCCACAGGTTGTACGATAAATTTGTACAGGAAGGAACAGTATTGGAAGCGAAGCGACCTCGGCCTAAGCCTGTTTGTTCGCCGGAGAATGTTGAAGCGGTACGAGTTGCTGTACAGAGATGTCCCGGGAAATCGTCTAGAAATTCAGCAGTGCAACTGGGAATATCCAGACACTCCGTTCACGCATTCTTTTAAAAGTGACCTCCATATGTGCCCATACAAGATACCTGTGCACAGAAGCTCACTGAAGAACATAAGCAGCAGAGACTACTGTTTGCTCAGTGGGCAGAGGATAGGGAAGAAACACTCAGCAACGTTTGGTTTTCAGACGAGGCGCATTTTCATTTAGACGATGTGGTTAACGAACGAAATGTACGCATTTGGGCCACTGAAAACCCACAAGTGCTTCATGAACGACAACATTATGCTCCGAGGATTACAGCGTGGGCAGCAATTTCCAGTCACGGACTTATTGGGCCCTTTTTCTTTGAAGAAACTGTGAACAGCGAGCGTTATTTGAACATGCTTCGTAATAGCTTCATTCCACAGCTTCTTGCTACTGCCTTGCCCTTCAACACGCAGTGGTTCATGCAAGATGGAGCAAGGCCACATACTGCAAACACTGTGTTGGAGTTTTTACACGAGCATTTCGGAGCTCAGAAGACTAATTCTTTAAGCTTGCAGCGAAATTACGGAAGACATGTGCCGTAGTGTAATCACTAACTTCAGTGTTCGTTTGAAGGAAGTTAGGAAATGAAATAGTGTACATATTGAGCGTGTGCTGAGTTAGAACAAATCTCCATGGACGGCTCTTCATTGTAGTATATGTTCCTTTCAGAGTGTATTGACAATAAAGTTTTTACTCAAAAACAAAATGGTAACACATTTCGTGCGCCACCCTGTAGCTTTATATGCCAGCTTCATGTGACGTGCCCATCATTTCGTTACCGGTGACAGTTATTACGGTATTTCGATTTAAGTAAGACACTGCATGAAATATGAAAAAGTTTAAAATAGAAAATAGGGGTTGCTAAGATTTTGTGTTTGGTACATATTATATAATGTGTTGCTGCGTATAAAATTCAGCTGAGATACTGAATTTTCCTTTAGACTTGGGTGAAAGTCTCTATCTGACACCAATGACCGGAAAATTAATCTGATGTAGCGCACTCATCTGCAACCGTCCGCGCCAGCGAAAAAGCCAGAACGACATATTCTTAAGATTCCTCAAATCTCAAACGGTTTGAGATATGCAAACAAGATTTTGGCAAATGACAGCACGCAAAGAGAAGAGTGCTTTGCCGCATCGTTAACATGCAAAACTTCATTATTCACGGCGTTATACGATGAAACGACGTAATTATCAAGGACATCGATAGCTGGTGAAACAAGATATACTGTGGGATACAGAACAACGTAAGTGAAGACATTACAAACTCATTTTTGTACCGAGTATGTGCGTTTTTATAAACTTTTCCTCCTTATTTTTTCTCAGTTTCTCACTTAGAAAAACTTCATAACCACTGTCCATTTTCAACTTCTCGCGACGTAATGAATAGTCCATTAAATTTCGGGCATGCAGCCGCGCAAATAAAATTTCCTCCACTGATGTTTCGGCCGCGTATCGTCCGGCCATCCTCAGAGTGAGTCTCAAGACTGACAAGATGCCAAGCGCGGCCTTATATGCTCCACCGCGGCGGTACTGCGCATGCGGGTCACAGATGCCGGTCGGCGGCAAAGAAATACGCTTACACATGCACCGCCTGTGGCGAAGGCGTAGAGACATTCGATTCGCTTATCGATGTATGATCGGCGGCGGTGACACCGTGATGACTTCTCTGCAGTTTAATTACCCCAAGTGCCGGATTCCATGCTTTGTCGAAATTAAAACCATTATCTCTATTTATTAAATTATTAGCTAATTTAATCTCTATATCTTCCTTGAAGAAAGATTCCCAAAAGGAAGAGGTGGATGTTAAAATCTTCACATCACTGTAATTCATGGAATGACCTGTACCAATACAGTGTTCGGCCACAGCTGACTTGTCTGGCTGTGATAAGCGTGTGTATCTTCAATGCTCCACACATCTCTCATGAACGGTGCGTCTTGTTTGATCTATGTACGATTTCTCACAATTTCCGCAAGAAATCTGATACACACCCGCTTTACGAAGCTGTAAATCGTCCACAGAGCCGAGTAAAGCTGCAGTCTTCGTGAGGGGGCGGGAGGGGGGGGGGCGGAAGATTGCCATAACACAGAGTTTCTCAAGCATACACCCACATAGGGCAAAAACGCACTAGATCTGAAGGAATTACTATCTTCTTCCCCATTACATACCTGCATTCTAGGTTTGCAATGAATGCTCTACGAATTTGTTGCGGAGAAAATCCATGCGATTTAAAAATGCTCTTGAGGTACGTGAACTGTTCTTGCAAATTGTCTTTATCGGATATACAGCGCGCCCTATGCACTAAGGTCTTAAGAACACCTACGGTCTGTGAAGGGTGATGGCAGCTACTGGCATGAACATATGGATTTGTATGCATTGCTTTCCGATGTACGGCATGTCCTAATGTGCCATCAACTTTACGGTGAACGACAACATCCAAAAATGGAAGGTAGAAGTCTTTTTCTATTTCCATAGTAAATTTGATACTAGAATGGATGGAATTCCAATGTTAAAAAAATCGATGTAATTCATTCATCCCGTGCGGCCATACTACAAATGTGTCGTCCACGTACCTCCAGAAGACCGTTGGTTTAAAACTTGCTCAGTCCAGTACCTTGTCCTCGAAGTCTTCCATGAATAAATTAGCTACCAGAGGGGAGAGGGGGCGTCCCATGACATCACTATCGATCTTGTATGAATGCATGGTTTCGCGGCGATATGAATTAATAAAATTTTCTCGGGCTTCCAGCGGCGTCAGGTGGTTAAAATCCCACGAGCTTCCGTCCGTGCTCTTTCCGGTCATTGTCAAATGGTAAGACTGACTGCTGTGTCGCCGTGGCTGCGTCGTTATACAGCCGCACTGTTGGCTGTGACGTCACTGGAGCTCTGTTCCTCGATATATATGGTCATGTTTTCATTCCGCGTCCGTCGCGCTCGTTTTAACATCGCGATAGCCGGGTCCCGTCCTTGTTGATGGTGTTTTCAGCGGTTTTTATTTCAATAGCTTCTTTTATGACGCTGTCGCAAAATCCCTTCGTCTTCATGACGACAGATGTTTCGTCGAATAGAATTCGGTGTCCATTTCCTAAGGCGTGATCTGCCACGGGTGAATTTTCTACGTAGCGTAGGCGTAAGTACCTGTCGTGTTCCGTCCGGCGCTGCTCCACAGTGCGTACTGTTCGGCCGACGTAGTAACAGCCACGCTGACGTGGTATCCTGTACACTCCAGGCGTTCTAAGCCCTAGGTCGTCCTTCACAGGCCTCATGAGCTGACGAATTTTTGCTGGGGGCCTGAACACCGATGAAATATTATATCTCTTCAGAAGCAGGCTAATCTTTCCCGACACTGTACCACAGAAAGGCTAAAACACAAGTTTCTTGTTTCTTCTTCGGTAGTGTTCTCTACTCTGTTGGTGTGTTTCTTGCGTGTCACGCCAGATATAGCCTGTGACACCTGTCCGTGGCTGTAGCCGTTTTGCCGGAAGACTTTTCGGAGGTGGTTCAGTGCTAGTGGCTGACTTTCAGCGCCTGAGACGACTTTAGCACGATGGACGAGGGTATTCAGAACGCCATGTTTTTGTGCGGGATGGTGGAGGCTGAGAGCGTGCAGATACCGATCTGTGTGAGTCGGTTTCCTGTAGACACTGTGGCTGAGGTGCCCGTTGGTTTTCGGTCGAATGAGGACGTCAGGCAAGGGCAGTGCACCATCTGTCTCGACTTCCATCTTGATGTGGCCGGGAAGAGCTCGGTCGAAAGCTCGTGGGATTTTAACGACCTGACGCGGCTGGAAGCCGAGAAAATCTTATTAATTCATATCGCCACGAAACCATGCATTCATACATGACGTACCTCTACGGGGAGGAAACGTGTCGCCGCATTAAACGCCTATGGAACCTGCGTGTTAACCTGGTAAGCTCTCTAGCCTTCCTGCTACGCTGTCGAGATTAGAACGTGATTCCACGATTTACCATGGTGAGCCATCACATCAACACCTCGGCAGCCAGTAGAATCTACCGTTGAGCCAGCTCTGCTCTGTTGCGGGAAAGGATACACTTCAGGAGAAGGCACCTGGATTTAAACGGTCGCGAGCCGCTGGCTATACATCTGCAGTTGATAGAGGGACTCTCACAAGTAGATTTGGAGTGGTTCGACGCGGACACCACAGCACAACAGGTGTCATCGCAAAAGAAGACCACAGAGAAACAGAAAGGGAAGTTCACGCGGCTATCTCATCAACAACACGGTGCAGAACGGAAATCAGCGGAACAAACTATCATCAACATGACGGAGAAAGAGATCGACGCGGGTGTCATTTCGGCGCTTAAGAAAAGTCTTAACTTCGCACCAGCGCCTCAGAGCATCCCCATCTGTTATATTATGAGTGGGGTTGAACAAGCAATCCGTAAGATGCCTAGTGAGAATGCTGACGAAATTCGTCGCGAAACGTGTCGCATCATTTCAAAATCTAAACCACCGAGGTCTAACTTGACTAGGGCTAAACGCAATGGTCTTCACGCATTCCGCAACGACGCCCTCATTGTGGTTATGCCAGCTAACAAGGGCAATGCATCCGTCATTCTCAATAAAGCTGACTACGACGCCAAAATTCAGTTGATGCTTGAAGAGGATACATAGCGGAAACTGCCATGGGACCCGACGTCAAGAATAATGAGGAAGACATGAGAGCTTCTAAAACAGTCAACACTAGAAGAGAGCGTTATTAAGAATCTCTTCCCTCAGGCGGCGAGACCACCTACTCTTTATGGATTACCAAAAATCCACAAACCGGATTCTCCTCTTCGCCCCATTGTGAACACCATTGGGTCACCCACTTATAGACTGCAAAACGCCTGACCAGCTTCCTTGCACCGCATGTGGGTCGTTGTGCGCATCACATGAAGAACACCGACGACTCCTCAACAGAATTAAACAACTGCGTCTTAGTCAAGGAGATATATTTATTTATTTTATTTATTTCACCTGATCAGATTAGGGCCATCGGGCCCTCTCTTACATCGGACCAGTGTTCCACACACGCAGCATTTCACACATCACAGTTACATCCTGACAATAGTTTAAATGAGAAAATTAGATTACTCTAGTGACTATATGAATAAAGAGTAGTGACTAAGACCTAATAAAGTAAATGAGGCAGTATTTTTACAACAGGTGCTATACATACAGATTATGATAAAAGCAATAATAATAACAGTAAAAAAATCAAATAATAATGATAAACATGACTAAGACCTAATAAAGTAAATGCTGACAGTATTTTTACAACAGGTGCTATACACACAGATTATGATAAAAACAATAATAATAACAGTAAAAAAAAGTCAAATAATAATGAAAAAATTGGCAATAGTAATGAAGGTTTGTGCAGATGTACATTAATATCTTGGTGTGTAAAGTAGATGTTTACTAGTATAGTGAGTTTTGGGGAAGCGAGATTTAAGGAAGGGGAAAGAGGGAAGTAATGAGGTGAAGTGCATTCATGTACAGAGAAAGGCATTACTGTTGCTTAAGTAGATAAGTCATTAACTGTTTTTTGAAGCTGGACATGTTTTTAAGTTCTCTAACATAACGAGGGAGGTTATTCCAGAGTCGGGTTCCCGCTACTGTAAAGGACTTGGAGAAGGTGACAGCGATGCAGTGGAACGGAGAGGATTTTATTATAATGGGAAAGTGTGTTTCTGTCATGTTATTCCAACATGAGCGTTAGGGACGAGGAGAGATATGAGTGACAGTGTACATTTATAAGGCAGTAGATCAGAGAGAGTGTATGGAAATCTCTGCGTTTGTCTGCATGCAGCCAGGACAATTTTGCATATGCTGGTGAAATGTGATCAAAAAGTCGAACGTCACAGATATATCGGACGCAGGCATTCATGACCAGTTCTAGACGTCGCGAATTTTCCTGAGAGAGGCCTTGTAGGATAATATCGCTGTAGTCAATGATTGGGAGTATAAGCGTTTGTACTAATTTCTTTTTCAGATCGAAAGGGAAGAATTTTTTATATTTTTCTAGGTCATGAAGGGATGCCGATGCTTTTTTGCACACTGCAGTTACGTGATCTGTCCAATTTAGATATTCATCTATTATTACTCCTAAACTCTTTGCTGAGGGAGAGAAGTTAATATAGGTTCCATTTAGAATAAGAGGTGGTACAGATTCCCGATGTTTTGGGCTAATGAGCTTAGAGTGACCAACAAGTACTGCTTGAGTTTTAGATGGGTTTAGTTTTAGACCTATGTCCTGTGCCCATTTTGACAGTGCATCGAGGTCAGTATTGAAATTTCCGATAGCTTTCTTGCTTGGTTTCGCACTTCGACACAACTGAAGGTCATCACAATGGTTCAAATGGCTCTGAGCACTATGGGACTCAACTGCTGAGGTCATTAGTCCCCTAGAACTTAGAACTAGTTAAACCTAACTAACCTAAGGAGATCACAAACATCCATGCCCGAGGCAGGATTCGAACCTGCGACCGTAGCGGTCTTGCGGTTCCAGACTGCAGCGCCTTTAACCGCACGGCCACTTCGGCTGGCGAAGGTCATCAGCATACATATGATATTTGCAATAGGTCAGAACCGATGACACATCATTGACATACAGAGAGAAGAGTATAGGACCTAATACTGAGCCTTGGGGAACGCCTGACACTACCTGCCGCCATTGTGATTTTATATTTCCAGACAGGATGCGTTGCTGACGAGACGTCATGTATGAGCGAAACCATTGCACTGCACTTGGTGAGAAATTTAGACCGCTAAGTTTGGCTAGTAAGATGTCGAAATCGACAGTATCAAATGCTTTGCGGAAATCTAATAAGCAAATGATAGTCGCTTCTTGTCTGCCCATGGCAAGTTTCAGGTCATCTGTCACCTTTATCAGTGCAGACGTTGTGCTTCGATGTTTATGGAAACCTGATTGGTATTCGACTAGTAGGTTGTTAGTAGTTAAATAGTTTGTGAGCTGGTCATGAACTATATATTCTAAGGCCTTTGACAGTGCAGGAAGAAGGCAGATGGGGCGATAGTCAGAGGGTGCTGTGGCGATGTCCTTTTTAGGCAGTGGCTTAATTTGTCCCAGTTTACAGGCCTCAGGGAAAATACTTGTGATTAATGAATCGTTGAAAATGTCTATTATAGAGGGCAGTAGTTGGTCAATAATAAGTTTTACCATCTGGATAGTGATGCCATCATCTCCAGTAGATGCTGATCTAATCAGCATTATGGCTTTCTTGACAGTACTGCAAGTGATGTGCTGTAGATAGAATTTTTCTTTGCTACAGTCGTTCATCCCCATGAAGTAATCAATGATTCTCTGCTTTTTTGTGGTTCAATTTTGGTTGTAGGTAATGTGAAGAATCGGTTTAGTTCTTCAGTTGGGGCCATGGGATTTTCTGCAACTTTTATTTGGCCTAAACCGAGACTACGGAGATTTTTCCACAGAATAGGTGGTCTACATCTATTGTCAGCTAATGTACGGGCATGTCTGAGCTTAGCGTTTCTCACCGCTTGACTGACTTTGTTTCGTTTCTGCTTGTATACAGTATGATTTTCAGGTGTAGAGTGTATCTTGCATGCTTGATGTGCAGCGTCTCTGAGATTCGTGAGCTGTTTAAGTTCATCAGTCAGCCAAGGTGCTGGTTGCCTTTTTACTTTTCTGGTCTTTATTGGAGCATATTTGTCATAAAGTTCAGTAATTTTGCTAGTGAAATCCTAGAGTTTGTCGTTCATGTCCATGAGGGGAGTAGAGGTCATCCCCCAAACTATTTCTTGTGCCTCAGTTTCCAGTTCAGGCAAATTTATGCGTTTGAGGTCTCGGTATGTAGATAGTTTTTGTTTCCTTATAGGACATTCTAGTGAATACGTCATGAAAATTATGTCATGGGCAGACATGCCAGACGCAGATATTTGACAGGTGCTGTTTATTCTGTTTGGAGATTTGGTTGCGAATATATCTATGAAAGTGTGACGTAGTCGTGTATTGAGTAGGTGCCAGCTGAAGTAGCGTCATATTTGAGGAAGAAAGCATCCTCTTAAATTTCCCAGTGGAAGGACTATTGCACAGAAAATTAATGTTAGTGTCACCTGCTATAATTACATGTTCATATGTCGATTCGAGACTAGAGAGGGCAGTTTCGAAGCAGACGAACCCACTTACTTTAGGAGGTTTGTAAAGGACACATATTAAGCACTTTCTGTTAAGTGATTTGATCTCTATGAAGATATATTCCTCTTGTTTATCTACATTGTTGACGGATGTGTGTAGTACTCTAGGTGACAAATCAGAGTGTATGTACACCCCTACTCTGCCCCCTCGTCTGTTGCACCTGTCGTGCCTGAGAAAGATATAGCCATCTAGGTTTACGGGAGTTGTAGGAATACTTGGTTTGAGCCAAGTCTCTGACAAAAACGTGTATATCAGCAGTTTGAAATATATATTTGAACTCGTCGAAGTGAGCTGGCAGAGACTGGACATTTGCATGTGCAATATGCAGCTTGGTGCGTTCGGGTGTTGATTGCCCGAGGAGGTTGCCGACCGATGTTTGTGGGTCGTCGTTAGTGGTGACAAGAGGGTCTGGCATGAGGAATGCGGAAGGCGTGTGAAGGAGGGGAGGGGGGGTGAGGGAGTGTCCTCCCAGTTCTGTGCAGTGAAAGCGGCCGGGAGGGGGAGGGGGTGGGTCCTCGGGGAGGCAACGGGAACTGCGGCGAAGGGCAGCGAGGTCTGCAACGGTTCTGGAAGTAGCTGTGGGCCGACAGGGGAAGGAATTTCGCTAAAAACAACGGGAGTAATCTGCACGTAACGTAGAGTGTGATATTAATTGCGCTTATGAGGATAACAACTAAAGTATAATGCTGGGTTGCTAATTAAGGATGGAAGTGAGACTACCTTATGTAATAATTAACAAAATTACATGAGAAAAACGATTAAAGATGAAAATAGTTATGTGGAGAAACGAAAAGTTGATAATACAAATAATAACAAAATTACACGAGAAAAAAATAATTAGAGATAAAAAAATAGTTATGTAGAGAAACGAACAATTTACTAATACATTAGTTAAGATATGGTTGACAGTGTAAACAATATAAACATACAGGTTAGTGGCAGCAAGATTAGACATGATTTAGCTTCTAAAGCACAGGCTTTCGAGTTCATTAACACTGCAAATTGTTTTCTTTCCGTTTTCGGTCTTAACCATTATCCTGCCGTCATTTGTCCATACGTTCTGTAGCCCAAATTTCGAAATCGCGCTCTTCAAAATGTTTAGTCTTTCAAAGGTCAGACCCTCGCATATTGTCAAACCCGACTTCGCGAGATTCTTCTTTGCTCTGAATATTTCAGATCTTTTCCTATAGGACATAAATTTCACTATTATAGGTCTTGGTTTTGTAGAACCTGGCGACCTACGACGCACTCTATGACTTCTGTCAATGTCACTCAGAGTCACCTGCACGCCTAGCTTCTCTTGGACAAGGTTTACCACAAGTTCATCTGTGTTCTCTCTGCTGCTCTCTGGAATGCCGAACAGTCTGAGATTATTGCGTCTCTGATGTTGTTCGAGCTCGTCCGTCTTCTCGATCAATTTCTGTTCGAGCAGTCGTACTTTCTCCTCACTTGCTTTTAACGATGTGTCCAGTGCACGGATCTCACTCGCATTCGCCTCCAGAGTTTTCTGTATTTTGTCCGTCACTGCTGCAGTGACGGCATCAGTGATGGTTTGAACAACGAGCCCGAGCGTATCCTTAGCCTACAGCGCGGCACTCACCTCACCTGAGCCTTCACGAGTGCGGCGGTGTCAGCGATGCCGGGCGGAGCGGCTGCAACTCCCGGTGTAGACTCCATGCCTGCGCTGTCTCCGGCCTGGCCATTCGCTGCACTGCGCGTTGTTCGGCGATTTTCCATTTTAAGTGCGATTCCGTGTAATTGGTGCTCAGTATGTGATGTAAAATACGACACTCGGCAGTAGATATACGGCTTTAGTATATGTAGACTGGCCTAACTGCTTAAAACACCTCCAGATTTCACGTAAACTTGCGAGCCAAGTTAACGCACGTCACTCACTCGCCACCATGTTGGTCACACACCAATATATAATGGTTGGTTTTGATGTGGTCTCACTGTTTACACGTGTTCCGGTCAAAGACTGTATAGATCTCCTTTCCCAATTATCTGATAGCACAATTGTGGGACTGTTTAAGCACACGTTGACATCGTCGTACTTATTACATGGCGGCCAGTATTTCGACCAGTTGGACGGCGTGGCTCCATCCATAGCCAACCTTTTTATGGCAAAATATGAAGACATCGCCTTGGACACGGCTCCAGCAAAGCAAAGGTGCTTTTATCGTTACGTCGATGACACTTTTATCATCTGGCCCCATGGTCGTGAAAAACTGGGAGAAGTTTTAGAACACCTGAACAGCATTCACGGCCACATCAAGTGTATAATGTAAGTCGAGACAGATGGTGCATTTCCCTTGCTTGACGTCCTCGTTCGACGGAAAACCAACGGGCACCTCAGCCACAGTGTCTACAAGAAACCGACACACACAGATCGGTATCTGCACGCTCTCAGGCACCACCATCCGGGACAAAAACATGGCGTTCTGAATACTCTCGTCCATCATGCTAAAGTCGTCCAAGACGTAGAAAGTCTGCCACTAGAACTAAGCCACCTCCGAAAAGTCTTCCGGCAAAACGGCTACAGCCACGGACAGGTGTCACAGGCTATATCTGGCGTGACATGCAAGAAACACACCGACAGAGAAGAGAACACCAACGAAGAAGAAAGCAAGAAACCTGTGTTTTTGCTTTCCTGTGGTACAGTACGTACAGGGAGATGAAGCAGCTTGCACAGGATAGAGTAGCATGGAGAGCTGCATCAAACCAGTCTCAGGACTGAAGACCATAACAACAAAGAAAGTGTCGCGAAAGATTAGCCGGCTCCTGGAGAGATATAACATTTCATCGGTGTTCAGGCCCCCAGCAAAAATTCGTCAGCTCTCGAGGCCTGTTAAGGACGATCTAGGGATCTAGGGCTTAGAACGCCTCGAGTGTACAAGATACCATGTCAGTGTGGCTGTTTCTACGTCGGCCAAACAGAACGCACGGTGGAGAAACGCCGGACGGAACACGAGAGGTGCTTACGCCTACACTATCCACAAAAATCAGCCGTGGCAGAACACGCTTTAGAAAATGGACACCGAATTCTATTCGACGAAACATCTGTCGTTATGAAGACGAAGGGATTTTGCGATAGCGTCATAAAGGAAGCTATTGAAATAAAAACCGCTGAAAACACCATCAACAACGACGGAGGTTTGCAGCTCAGCACAGCCTGCGACCCGGCTATCGCGATGTGAAAAAGGGCGCGACTGACGCGGGGTGAAAACATATATAGCGAGGAAGAGAGCACCAGTGACGTCACAGCATGCAGTGAGGCTATATAACGACGCAGCCACGGCGACACAGCAGTGACAATGACCGGGGAGAGCTCGGTCGAAAGCCCGTGGGATTTTAAGCACCTGACGGGGCTGGAAGCCCGAGAAAATTTTATTAACCATCAATCTTCTCATAAAATTCACCATCAATCCGAAAATAAAATGTTAAAGCACATGTTCAAATAAGGCCATAATGTTCTTATCAAAATGTTGGCTGATAAGAGATAAAGAGTCCTTTAAAGGTACCTTGGTGTATAATGGTAACACGTCAAAACTAACAAGCACATCAGTATTACTTAGCCTGACGTCTCTGAATAAAATCCATAGAATTACGAATGTGGTGACTACATTTTACTACCAATTCTTTTAATTAGGAAGCTAAGTATTTGGCAGGAAAATACGTTGGTGAACCAATAGTGCTCGTTATAGGTCTCATAGACCTCTAGACGCTCATCCTTACCCATTTTGTGAACTTTAGGAAGATCATAAAATCTCGGTGGTACTGCACCTCGCACTTCTTTGACTTCCTTCGGTAGTGATGAAGCGTTCAGCAAGGCAGCAGTCCTTATTGCCACCTTGTTAGTAGGATCTTTGTTAATCTTCCGGTATGCACCAGAACTAAGTAGACCACATAGCTTTCCCTTGTAGACTTCCTGAGGCAAAAGGACGGTAGGATTACCCGCACACGGCGCAGCCGGAAAACTATAAGCACGACGCCAAAGATAGTACAAGGGTACGAATATCGATACACGCTGCTGCTGCGACTCACGGATAGAGAGGATAACAGAATAATCGCGATAACCGCGCTAGACTAATCACAGAATAGCAACAAAGGTTTAATGCAAAGCATAACACGAGCCAGCCACGGCTCAACCTCCCACCCTCAAACACGATGCCTGGGGGGGGGGGTCAACCATCAGACGGAGTGGTTATCCTTAACCAGCAGATTCACCGGGCCTAAAATGCGCACAATGGTGCAAGGCCCCAGAAAACGAGGAGTAAATTTACTCATATTTCCGACACGCACCTGCCTAATGGGGAAATTACGGACGTAGACCTGATCTCCTGGCCTCCCTCTAAAGGTTCGCCGATTGCGATTGTAGCGCTCAGCTTGATTATTATGGATTATGAGTATATTACGGCACGGTTCCAGTTTTCCTTGATAACTTGAGGAGCAATATCCGCCGTAGCTAGATCTTGAATCCCCCACAAGTTCGAAAGAGGGGAATTAACAGGATAGGAAAGGATCAAAGAGGTGGGAGTAGTTCGCAAGGCTTCATGATTGGCGGTATTAAAAGCAAAACTAAGCCAAAGAAGACTGGAGTCCCACTTACTAGGCGTTTTCTGATGATAAATAATCAAAGCGGATTTAAGATTTCGGTTAACCCTCTCCGCAAAGCATCCCTGCGGATAATACGGTGTAGTCGTGATATGCTTGACACCGTTCTGAAAATAGAACGCCTTGAAAGGAGCCGAAAGGACGGCGGCGCATTATCACTAACAATTTTATTAGGGGAGTCAAAAACACTGACAACATTAGTTAAGTGAGAAATAGTGGTGGTAGCAGTGACGTTAGGACTCGGAAGGAGCCAAGGGAATCTGAAGAACGCATCAGTAATAACTAACACGTATCGGTGACCGTTCTTAGTACGAACTAAGGGTCCTAGATAATAGATACAGAGTTTGTGCATAGGACAGAACTCGCGCTCAGAGCTCATCAAATCCTTCGAAGAGCATTCTTGGGTTTGGCTACATTACACAAGCGATGTTGCGATACCATCTCTCTGACATCTCGTTCCATGGAGGGCCAAGTCAAATGCTCCTTATAAGTTCCTAAGTGGCTACCCACCAACGAGTCATGAAAGTAACGAAAAACCGGGCGCACCAGAGCTACTGGCAAACAGATCTTGAACTGCTTCGCATGCCCCAACCTTTTACGCAGAATGCCACTATTAGTAATATACTCATGCGATAGTTCCCCAGCCAAAAGGCGTTGCTTAATCGGCCCCCAAATAGGGTCCTGGTCCTGCTCTTGAGCGACATCATCAAACAAAAGAGGAATTTCACCCAATACTGCCTCCATCTGTCTCCCGGGTTCCCTCACTAGGTGTAGATTTGGCGAACATCCGGCTGAGGACATCCACAAGGATATTTTCAGTGTCTCTTCACGTGTTTAACTTCAAATTGAAATGCGTACCGCCCATCTGGCACTACGGCCAATTTGACGCGGTCTAGCCAACACCCAGCTCAAAGCCTGATTGTCGGTTTCTAACTGAAATAGCCGATGCTCAAGGTAGAAGTGGTACTTGTCGAATGCAAACAAAACGGCCAACGCCTCGCACTCGTAGACGGAGTACCTAAGTTCGGCACCAGTTAACCGATGAGACGCGTAAGCTAATGGCTGCCTCTGACCTTCGAACTCCTGGAGGAGGACAGCTCAAATACCAGCATTAGATGTGTCAGTGTGGACAATAAACCTTTTATTAAAGTCTGGTACTCCGAGAACCGGAGGATTGGCTACAGCTGCCTTAATATACTCAAACGCGGCCTCCTGGACAGGTCCTCATTCAAAATGGACTCCCTTCCGACGCAGTTCGTTCAAGGGCGCCGCCAACTAAGGAAAATTAGGGACAAAACACGTAAAATAGTTCGCCATGCCTATGAATCTAGCAATTCAGCGTTTATCAGTAGGCGGAGGCAACGCCCGTAAGGTCTTAGGGCAGAGTATTCGCATCGACCAAGAGCGAACTGACACTACGTGATCTAAGAAGGACACCTGCTGCCTGGCTAACGTCATCTTTCTGGGTTTAACTGTCAGCCCGGCTCCCTGCAACCTCGAAAGAACTTGCTGGATATGACCCAAATGGTCCTGAAACGAAGGACTGTAGATGACTAAATCGTCCAAATAGTTACACACACACACTAATTTCAAGTCCCCGAGGATATTATCCAGCAAACGAGTTGCCAAACCAAAGGGAACTCTGTTAAACAGATGCCAATCAGTACAAAATGCGATAACATGTTTACATTTTTCAGCTAATGGAATCTGATAATAGGCTTGGTTCAAATCGGGAACAGTAAACCGATTAGCACCGGCAAACCAGGTAAGAGTTATGCAGATCAGAGGCAGAGGCACACTCGAAGACAACCTTAGTGTTCAAGCACCCGGTAGTGAACCACAGGTCTGAAATCGCGCCCCTGATCCTTGGGAACATGGAATATGGGGGAAGCACAAATAGATGTAGAAGGCCTAATAACTCCTTGTTGGAGCATTTGTGATATTTTCGCCTTCAGTATCTTCGCCTTAGGAGGTGAGAGGCGATATGGGGACTGCCTGACAGGACTATCGTCGGATAGACGGATGTGGTAATTAAGAACATTAGTGACACCCAAGTTATCACTAAGAAGCTCAGGAAAACTCTGTAACAAATCCTGTAATTGAGAAGCCTGATGCGGCGAGAGAGGGGTAGGATCAAACTCATTAGCCACAGCCTCAACGGCCAATGCATCTGCACTTCGATGCACAATACGTTTAGCGCACTTACAGAAACGAAACTTCTCGACAGGAGCGAACTTAAAGAAAAAGGTGTGGCCAGAATAATCCAAGACTAACCCAGTCATTAGTGAAATCACATCCGAAAATTAGATCGACCGGCAGCTCCTCGACCAAGGGCCAGGAAAAGTCCCCCACCGATATACTTCCTCGGACCCAATCATGCAGAGGCAACACCTGGCCATTGGCCACCCGACATCTCTGCACCGGAGAAAGCACCGACTGAAGTTTCGTAAAATGATCAAACTCCAAAAACCACTCGTAGCACAATAATGAAAAGGAGCTACCAGAATCGGAAAGAGCACAAATCGGTTCGCCACGCACCAAGTGAGCAGTGCTGCCACACCTGAAACAACCCCGGGGTTCCCTTTTTACTGCTTCAGCTGATGCAGACACTTCGGAATTTCCCTTGCCAGTGCCGGTGGCCTGCCCCTTAACTTCGTGACATACATCGTATCCAAGCGGCAACGCCGACATCGCTACAACCGCGGCACGGAGCTCTTCCCAAGTTGAAGGCTGATTACGGAAGACAAAGTGCTACTTATCCGCGACGCGTATTGCCTTAAGAACAATAGACACCAGCTCTTGTTCAGGGAAATCGATTAGCAAAACCAAGGGCGCCGTCTGAACTCTGTCCACATACTGATGTAACTGCTCTTTATACTACTGCATTTCCCAAATGTAACGACACTCAAGCTGTTTTCGAACTCCGGTGGTCGATCTCTGGCTAATGACGAGCTCTCTCAATTGCTGTAAGGAGAGCCCTTTTGCCATGGCTCGAGAGAGGAGGTTCTGCAACTCACCTCCAGCTAACGGGTACAACAGTGACAAAATTACTTGGTGTGGAACCACGAAAGGGAGCAGCATATTGTTCATGACGAATCAACAACCATAATAATTTTTCGACCTGTTCAAGCCGCTCCACGACTAATTCAGTAATATCACAAAAGAAATACACCAGAGGATTAGGCAACTTGGGAAACATTGAGTCTAACTTCACAGAGGATGTAACAGTGCCGCCCCCGGGCTGGCTCTCGCCCTCTCCCTAACACAGCAAGTCCCGCTCTTCAATCCTCTTCCCATCCCATTCTAAACACGTAAGCTTAAACTTCAATACGCTAACCAAAGATCCCAATTCGATGGTTAATTTTTTATGATGATCTTCCAAAGCTAACATGCCCAAATCCGCTATCCGATTAGTTAAATGCATTAACTGCGCCCACACTCTATCCATTTGACTGACAATAGGTTGAGTGCCTTCCAAAACACAAATAGTGTCCTCAAGGCCCCTATCAGCCTTCAACAAAAATTCAATGACCGCTCCTGTCTCACCCACCACCGCCAGCGTGACGTCAACCGGCTGAAAAACGGCAGCACCTAAACGGGCCACTAAATCCGGAACACTGCCCTCGATGGGTTGGCGCCTTATTGCCAACTCGTAAAGAAGAAGAAGAGAGATTAAAACTCGACTGAAGGCCACACACCATGGAGAAAACAATTTTACGACTTAAGGCCTACAGGGAAGAGCTTCTGAACTTCATTTAAAATAGACTAAAGGCTTTATCCTAAAATGCTCCACATAACTCTCGGATGAAGGCGACATATGAAACCCAAAAAATCTCACGGCTTAAATCCCAGACAAAGAAATTTCCAATTTTTACTTTCAGCTGGAAAACTCGGCTGAAGGCCACTTAAAACTAGAAAATATTTCTTACGGCTTAAAGCCTAGACAAAATTTTCAACTTTTGAAAAGGCTGAAAACCCGGCTGAAGGCCACATACCAACTTGAAACCAATTTACGGCTTAAGGCCTAGGCTCAAGAAATTATCAATTTTAATTTTGAAAGGCTGAAACTCGGCTGAAGGCCACATACCAGTCAATAAATTTTTTTTACGGCTTAAGGCCTAAGAAGAAAAGCCTTGCAATTTCAATAAGCAAAAACTCCGCTGAAGGTCACACAGAGTACTTAAGACTAAAAAGTAAATCACTATGTAAAACACTGGGACCCGCCCTCAGAAGGTTCCAAGGATCGACCTTGGGAGGTAACTACAACGCACGTTTAGGTGAGACAGGCAGCCAGACCGACAACCTCTTAATAAGAAGGCAACCCAACCGAAAGCCAGCCGACGAACCAACCAACAAGATCAGTTCTACTTCACCCGAACAGCAAAACGACAACAAGATGTCAATAGCCAAACGTTCTGGATACTGGTGGCTGATCCAGCCAAGTCAGAATAAACGCATAAAACTACCAACAACACCTCAGCTGTCGAACTACACGCTGTGCTGGACAGTATCAACACGATGTGGAAAATACACTGCCAAAAAGTACGTCAACAACCAGGGCAGGTCACCGGAACATCAACGGCCACAAGGCAGAAGATACCTCTGGTACACTTCATTAATGAAGGAATGAATTAAATTAAGTTAAACACCACACAGGAAGACGGCTGCAATTCTAGCCGACTTCAATGCACACACGTTGTTGCTCGCGGGAATCTCTCAGAAAGCGACAACCAGGATCAAACGAAGAGATGTGATGGCATGATAGTGTCCAGTTTCGGTGGCTGACGAACTTCGTAACTCTCGCAAGAAGCGCTTCACAACTCCAACCGCGCGTGCACGCCGCCAGCGGCTCCGGCCTGACTGTGCGCCACGGAGACCTCCTCGTTGCTCTGCCCCAACCGACCGACTGCCACACACAGCACACCCGGAAAACATATCCGCCACACCAAAGATAGTACAGCAGTACTAGTATCGATACACGCTGCTGCTGCTGCTGCCGCTCACGGAGAGAAGACAGCAGCGTTATGGCGGTAACCGAAGAAGAAATAAGACACCACTGGACTACAACCAATGATTAAAAAAGCAAGGCTCCACTCCAGCCAGCCATGGCTCACATACGTTGTAAAGAGCAACGGTCCTGTCACACTTCGTTTCAGTACTCAATACTGCCTTCTCACGTTTCCATCCTGATAAGTCAATGTTGATTTTTATAGAAGAGGTTTTATGTGTAAGAATTGCGATGTTTTTGGAAAATGAAAATATGTTCCTTAATTGTACAACAGTTTTTGTTTCTATACAGACTAAACTTTAATGCTTCTGCCAAGAACTGAATTCTGTTTGTGTATTTAACTGGTCAAATTTTTCAGTGAAACGAAAATATGATTCCCTATAAATTGCGCAGTGGGTTTTTGTTCGAAATTTAATAGTCAGACAAAGAATAGGATATGACCAAATGAGGAGTCAAATAGACCAGCGTGAGGCCTAGTTTTGCGAAAAACGATTTAACTTCTTAAAAAAATCAGGGTAGCTGAGAAAAACTTAAATCTTTCGTTGGGATACATTTGTCATACTGAAGTCATACGCAGAGTTTAGAATTGTGACGTCCATGTCTCATATCTACCTAGTGTTGGTGTATAGCGAGATGCTTTAGGAACTTGAAGTAGAATGCTACGGACCACAGGGAGTACTCAAAAAATGTCTGAAGTAACTAATTGTATTTTCTTATACATCATAGACATTGTTTTGCAACACTACTATACATCTCACAAATTCTGCTGGTTTGTACATAATGCGGATGTAGTGGAACATAGATGCCCCAGAAAATGGCGTAGAATGTACAAAATATTGATTTGTGTTATGTGAAAGCCATCTGTAAATATTATGTCGAAATTTTGTGAGCAATATTTCACGATTTGTCATACTTATTGTGGTGTCACCGCCAGACACCACACTTGCTAGGTGGTAGCCTTTAAATCGGCCGCGGTCCGTTAGTATACATCGGACCCGCGTGTCGCCACTATCAGTGATTGCAGACCGAGCGCTGCCACACGGCAGGTCTAGAGAGACTTCCTAGCACTCGCCCCAGTTGTACAACCGACTTTGCTAGCGATGGTTCACTGACAAAATACGCTCTCATTTGCCAAGACGATAGTTAGCATAGCCTTCAGCTACATCGTTTGCTACGACCTAGCAAGGCGCCATTATCAGTTACTATTGATATTGTGAATCATGTACCGTCAAGAGCGACGTTCATCATTAATGGATTAAAGTTAAGTACGTCCGTTTTTCTAAATTCTAATTTCCTTGTCCTGTTCCAGACCACACGCTGCCTGCGTGAGCTAAAACGCGTGCCTTTCGGCCTCCTCTAGTAACACGGTGTTGGCTCTCCTGCCAACCACAACATTGCCCTGATTTACTTGTGTAATGGCTTCGCCACAATCTCCAGATGTACTGTCCGAATCTTATCGCTTACAGAATCAGCAGACGCAGGCCTTACTGGATGCCCTTGGACAGCTCGTCCAGGGTCAATGTGCAATGCAAAACAACGTGGCAGCCGCAGCTCCACCGCTGACGCAGCCACAACACGCTGTTGCACCAACTTTTCGACCTTTTGATGCTGCACTGGAAAGCTGGACGGAGTGGTCACGCCAATTTGGATTCCATCTCGCCGCCTACAGAATTCAAGGTAACGAGCGGCAGCCTTATCTCTTATCATTGGTTGGCGTACAAACGTACCATGTGATAGTCAAATTATTTCCCCGACGCGACGTAGCAACTCTGTCCTATGAAGAAATTTTGTCTGCATTAAATGCATATTTCAAAGAATCAGTCAATGTAGTTGCGAAACAGTATATCTTCTTTCGTACAAAACGTACGGCAGGTCACACTAATTGGGAGTGGGTTGTAAACTTGCAAGGCCTTACTAGGGATTGTGCTTTGAGTTTCAATGTGGACTCCCTTATTCAGATACTATGGTACGTGATGCAATTGCACAGAACGTTTCTGATGTTCGTATAACGGAACAGATTTTGAAACTAGTCAATCCCTCCCTTCAACAAGTGATGGACATATTGGTTGGGCAGGACACACTTGACTTTGCTCAGGAATCATTTGAAACTTCACCAGCCGTGTGTCAGGTTAACCGGCCCACAGGGCGAGCTGCACGGAGCAGTAAACAGCCCTCGCGCCTGGCCGCGCCGCTGCCGCCAGGCTCTCAGACCCGTGTGCCGCACCGGCAAGCAGATGCAGTGCTAAAATCATGCCCGCGGTGAGCTACTAGACATTCGCGTGAGAATTGTCCGTCATGACAAGCTGTTTGCTTTTATTGTAATAAAAAAGGACATGTTCAGAGTGTTTGCCAGAAACAGCTCAGATCGGAAGCTCAAAACCATTCCAGGCCCTTTGCTTCGTGCCGGAATCGGAATCGAACCGAGGATACTCAGGCTCGCGAAACTTCGCCCATGGAAATTCATGTAGTTCATTCCACTCCACCCAGTGCCACTCTCTCTAACAGTGACTGTGTTCGTCCCACAAACAGTGTGCGTCGACATCGCCAGAACTCCCGTCGAGTTGCAAGTGATTTTGTACCAGTCTCAGTTTACGTTGCACGAGACAGTCGCTCTTGTCATCAGCAGGACAATAAACTTTTTGTGGACTTGGACATTAACGGCAAAGTGATACCAATCCAGCTCGATACCAGGGCTGCAGTTTCACTGACCAATCAAGACACTTACAAACTGCTGGGCACACCTCCGTTGCGTGCCACACACGTTAACTAGCTATTCAGGTCAAAAGATCCCTGTGTTAGGACAGTGCAGCCTTCTTGCAACATAAAAACAAAACTTGTGTCATTTTACGTCCTTCGTTCTTCTTCTGCAGCGAACTTGGTTGGTTTCGATTTATTTCAGTTGTGTAACTTGTCTATAGTAAATCAGGTCCTATCAGTGAAACAGACTGTGCCTTCAGACAGTGTTTCTCGTCTATGTGAAGAATTTGCAGACATTTTTCCACCGGGCCTTGGTTGCGGTAAGAACTATAAACCACATTTGGAACTGAAAGTAAACGTGAAACCGAAAATTTTCAGAGCGCGCAATGTTCCCCACGCATTGCGTGATGAGGTCGCAAAAACATTACACGATTTGGAATCACAAGGTCTAATTGAACGTCTGCAGGCTTCTCTCTGGGCATCACCCTTAGTAATTTTGCCAAACCATTCCGGAAAATTGAGACTTTGTGTGGACTTCAAGGGAACAGTGAATCCACAACTAGTGATTGCAACACTTCCTTTACCCCGCCTGGAAGATCTTTTTGACAAACTGTGCCTGGGTAAATGTTTTTCGAAGTTGGACCTCGCAGATGCATCCTTGCAAATACGAGTGGACGAAGAATCCCAGCGCGTTTTGGTGGTTAACACGCATCTTGGGTTGTATCAATTCACACGACTGCCATTCGGGTGTGCATCCGCCCCTGCATTGTTTCAGCAATATCTACAAACTTTGTGCGTCGGTCCCCACTGCAGCAACCTATCTGGACGATATTGTGATCTCCGGGAAGACGGAAGAAGAACATTTGGCCAATCTCGGAACATTATTTCAGGTGTTGCGACAAAATGGTCTTCGCTTGCGGAAGGACAAATGTGTGTTTTTTGCTCGCGACTTACCATATTTGGGACGTGTAATCAATGCCCAAGGCATACATCCCAGTCCCACGCACCTTCGTGCCATACAGGACTTGCTTTCGCCGCAGAATTTGAAGCAGCTACAGAGTGTGCTGGGAGAAATCTACTATTATCACCGATATGTTCCACACACCTCTTCAATTTCAGCTCCGCTTCATCGCTTACGCCGTAAAGGTGTTCCGACGGAATGCGAACGCTCCTTTTGCCAGTTGAAATCGGCGTTGCTTTCCAATACTTGCCTCACGCCATTCGATCCCCAGGAGCCCCTTTTGTATATGGTGGATGCATCGGATTTCGGGATCGGTGCTGTGCTTGCGCACAAAGATGGCTCGCACGATCACCTTATTTCCTTTGCGTCCAAATTGCTCTCGTCTGCGCAAAGAAATTATTCACAGATCGAGAAAGAAGCATTGGCTCTCGTATTTGGTGTTACAAATTTTCATGATTCCTTGTACGGTCGTCACTTTACCATAGTCACAGACCACAAACCGTTGACATCGCTTTTTCATCCGACCAAACTTGTACCTCCACGTACAGCGCAGAAATTCATTCGCTGGTCTATTTTCCTCTCGCAGTACCGCTACGATATCTTGTATCGGTCCACTGCTAAGCACGGAAACGCCGATGCGTTGTCCCGTTTGCCTGTTGCTGAGAATAGGGCATTCGATTCCTCTGAACTTGCTTGCATGTTCATTGATGCAGAAACCGATGACGTGGTCGAATCGTTTCCGATTGATTTTCGTCGTGTAGCTACAGCCACAGCTGCGGGCCCTGTACTTGCTACCGTTCTGCGTTTTGTTGCTACGCAATGGCTCTTGTCAAAGTCACGGGTCGGGGACCCGTTGGTTCGCCGAGTTTTTGCTCACAAGGATAGACTTTTTGTTCGACGTGGTGTTTTGCTGCTGCGCTCTGATAATGATCAGTCCAGGGTCGTGGTCCCACGTTCGTTACAGTCCTCTGTCTTACAGCTTCTCCACCAAGGACATTGGGGTATAATGAGAACGAAACAACTTGCTCGTCAGCACTGTACTTGGTTCGGAATCGATGCCGCGATTACGAATATGTGCTCTTCTTGCATGGTGTGTGCCGAAGAACAATCAGCATCACCGCGGAAATTCTTTGCATAGCCAAACGCCACTTCCCCTTGGAAACGCTTACACATCGATTTTGCTGGTGCATTCTGGAATGCTCGATGGTTGGCTGTGGTAGATTCATTCAGTCAGTTTCCTATTGTTGTCGGGATGTCTTCCACGACGCCATCTGCCACCATCCAAGCGTTATCCGCTATCTTTTGCATTGAAGGTCTTCCACAGACTATTGTTTCCGAGAATGGCCCACAATTCATGTCTGCAGAATTTCAGTCATTCTGCAAGGCCAATGGTATTCAACATCTGACTTCCGCGCCGTTTTCGCCACAGTCAAACGGTGCCGCTGAGAGATTGTTCAGGACTTTCAAATCACAGATGTTGAAGTTAAAATATTCGCATTTTCGGGAGGACGCGTTATTGCTCTTTTTCTCCTCGTATCGTTCTCAGCCCCGAGATGGTCGCTCGCCGGCTGAGTTGCTCCACGGTCGTCGTCATCGTACCTTGATGTCTTTGCTACTTCCGCCGCATCAGGTTCCTGTGCAGCGGCAGACACCTGCTTTTGCTCCAGGCGACGTTGTCTACTATCGCCACTATCGAGGTTCACGGCGTTGGCTGGAAGGGCACATTCTTCGATGCCTCTTCCGCGATATATATCTGGTTTTGGGGGCCTCTGGTGAGGCGCGTCGGCATCTTAATCAGCTGCGCCTGTTCTCCCGCCGGCGACGCCCGCAGTGGACACTTCGCTGCAGCCGCCGGGCGCCTCCCTGGGTCACGCGCCGCCGATCGCATCCCGGGGCCAGTTGTCCTCCGACATGGAACTCTAGCCCGCTCCGAACCATGTGTCGTCTTCGCCCGTCAGGTGCCCCTGCCCGATGGAGGTCGACCCTTCGGCCCCTCCTGTCTCTCTGCAGGCGCATACACCGCATGTTAGCGTGCACCCTGGAGCAGGTTTTCAGACGTTTCCTAGCTCCCCGCGGTCCGAAGGGCAGGGTGCGGGTGGCACAGCCTCTCCTGTTGTTAGGCTCCCCACCTCGTCACATACGTCAACATGGGGTCCTCCCCACGGCGGGCGGAAGCCTTATGCCACAACCGTACGCTGATTTGCGGGGGAGGAATGTGGTGTCACCGCCAGACACCACACTTGCTAGGTGGTAGCCTTTAAATCGGCCGCGGTCCGTTAGCATACGTCGGACCCGCGTGTCGCCGCTATCAGTGATTGCAGACCGAGCGCCGCCACACGGCAGTTCTAGAGAGATTTCCTAGCACTCGTCCCCAGATGTACAGCCGACATTGCTAGCGATAGTTCACTGCGTACTTGCGTTCTCATTTGCCGAGACGATACTTTAGCATAGCCTTCAGCTACGTCATTTGCTACGACCTAGCAAGACGCCATTATCAGTTACTATTGATATTGTGAATCATGTACCGTCAAGAGCGACGTTTATCATTAATGGATTAAAGTTAAGTATGTCCGTTTTTCTAAATTGTAATTTCCTTGTCCTGTTCCAGACCTCACGCCAGCCTGCGTGAGCTAAAACGCGTGCCTTTCGGCCTCCTCTAGTAACACGGTGTTGGCTCTCCTGCCAACCACAACACTTATTCCACAACTGGCGTCCAGATACAAACGCTCTAAAACAAAAAATTTGGCTCTGAAAACCCTAGGTTCACTTGAAAACATGTATCTATTAGGCTGGTGCAGAAGTTCATAGCGTTTTTGTTTTGCAAGCTTGTATTCGGGTTGCTATGGGTTTATTTATCGATTCTCAATTTTTATTTGTAGTTCACTGTTGCTTTTTGAGTATATGTGTTGAAATTTTGTTGTTTGAAGATAGTGAGTGGAGCTGTCGACGCTACAAAATGGAGTACAAACAGGAGAAATTGGAACATTTCCGACATTTTTCGCGGTCTGAGTTCATTCGAGGGGCGACAGCAGCGGAGGCGCCCAGAAACATGTGCACCGTGTGTGGGGATAATACTACTGGACAGAGCACTCTAAGCAAATGGTTTTCTCGTGTTAAGGAGGATCGTGTTGACGTTAATAATTTCGGTGTTTGATGAAAGTCGTTCACACTCGTGAACCCACAATGATCCATACGAGTGTACTTGAAAGCTGGTAAATGTGATGAACTGTAATTATGTCACTACAGTACGAATTTACGTGCAATGGGAAAGGCTCAAACATCAGTTGTACGGGTGCGGCATGCTCTAAGCCAAAAGCACAAAATCAGCGTACACCACTGCTTGGCCCGTGAACAACACCGATGATTACTACCCTGTACCGCTACTGGTGACGAGAAATGGAGTTTTTATGCTAACACAGGGAAACGAAAGGAATGTTTGAGCCAAAACAAAGCAGCAACGACCTGCAATCATCCACAAAAGACAATGTTAGGCATCTGGTGCGCTACGAATTGCTTCCACGAAGTGTAACCATGACTGCTGAAGTTTATTTTCAACAACCGAGACGTCTTGCACACGCAATCCAAGAACGACAAGCAGGAAGACCGCGTGGAGTGGTGCTACTCCACGATAACGACCACCCGCATTTTGCTGGACTGACAGAAGACAGTATACGGGAGTTGTGTTGGGAAGTCCTTCCCCAACCACCTTATTCAGCTGATCTTGCGTCGCCATACACAGATACAACCTTGAATTAACTTCCCTTTGCAATGAAAATGCCCTATGAACATGGCTAGACGAGTTCTTCTACTAAAAATCACGTGATTTCCACAGTCGCGGAATAGAAAACGTACACCACCGTTGGCAGACTGTTGTAAACAAAGAAGGAGAATGTATTATTGATGACAAAAGTCTGTGATATGTTTGAACTTATGCACCAACCAAATACCTTTTCTGCAGTCCGCAGAGCTTACCGGTGTGACGGGATGCCGCAGCGTCAGGGGAACGTGCAGACGGCCATGAGGTTGCCCCGCTGATGAACAATAGAAGGCGTAGGACAGTATCTGACAACTTCTTGAACGTGAAACTACCCATTTCAGTGGTAGTATTGATCGTCACGTGAATAGTTTTCAGTCTCAGTTTTTTGGCGTTATAACAACAGCAGCTGCTGAAGAGCACTGAAAGACATAAATCAAAAGAAGGCAGCTGTAGTAGACGAAATTTCTTCAGAATTGTTGAAAATCTTGGGTGAACTTACCTTCGTACCACCATTCCACTAGGTAAGCGAGATATATGTATCGAGTAACACAGACTCTGACATCATTAAAAAATATAATAACTGCAATTCGGAAGAAGCTGTCATCAGTGAAGAATATTACGGTTACGAAGACGGATCGGACGCAATATCAGCAGAGGTCAGTTACTGGATGCAGCTGTATTCCGAGCACTTTATTCACCGTGGTCGTTTCTTTACATTTGATTAGCCAGATAGGATTCTACAAGCAGTCAGATGAATTACTTCTTAGCAGCTTCCCTTACGGTTGGGCAATGCCTTTGCCACACGCTAAAAAAAGACGTATTACCCAAAAAAATTTTCAATGTAAAAGGATTCCTTTCCGGGTTAATGGTTGGTTTAACGATATCTCTCAGCATTCGCAACCACTGTGTCCTGATGAGTAGTAAATCTTCTTCGCCTCAGTATCATCCACGGGGAATTATCCTCCTAACTTACAGGCAAAGCAAGTGGAGGTCCTTTCTGTACATAGAAAAGCTTGGTGAATGTTGGGCGGTCACATCATTGTCTGGCGAGTTGCCATACCTACCTGTCACTCTGGGAATGATGGGATTCCCTCAAATGTATATATGAAATACTCCTTCAGATGTACGCGTGAGACATCTAGCAGTTGACGCCTAAATGTGGTTCCTTAGGTATCGGAATACCACCTTCAGCTGTCTTAATTTATTTGCAATGGATTTCGGTGTTACTCCATCTTCTTGCATGTCTACGGCACCATATGACCATGCGTGTACTGGCTAATAATCATTATACACACATCTCATACAGGGTATAACACTGAAAATGCACACAAAGTACCTCCTGCAACATTCAAAATTTTCGCCGTTTAATTTTCGTCGATAACTTGCACTATACTCTTGATTCTGAAGGTATACGCTGTACTACAGAAACTAAATACATTAGTACTTCGATTACGTATTAAATACAAATTTGACTGTATATAATTGATTGTAATTATAATAGAAATATTGTAAATTGCTGGGTAATAGCCAAGGGAACTTTATTGAAATGTATCAATAGCAACGACGAAATGATAATAGTTGTGCCGATGTTTACCTTTGCGTATGGAGAGTCTCTGTCGCGTTGCGTGCAGATGGGAGGCAGAGCAGCTTGTGTCGTGAAAGAGTGCGGAAGTGTTTGTTGGGCGCTCCGGCGGACCCGGTGTGCACCTATACTCGCGCCAGTATAGATATCCCGGACTCGTTAACCTATGATTATTGAGAGCACGGCAGGAGTGGACAGGCGGAGGAAGCTGCAGTTTCAACTGTTGCCTGTCCCATATTTATCCGTGGCTCTGGAGACGACTCGGGGTTCCTCTCATCAAGCAGCAGCAGCAGCAACAACAACGGCAGCTCAGCATTGTCGTCGGCTACATTCTTGTCGTCCGCACAGCTACAATATCGTAACACTGTTAACTGACAAACATTGTAATGTAAATGCTTCACCCAGCACCATTTCATTCACAGAGTATGAATAACTTGAATAATAACTTGCAAATGTTAAAATTTCTAGGGCATCTGTGTTGTATTGTCTTCAGACATTATTACCATGCGGGGTCCCTTTCCATTCAATGCAATCATCGAGTGTCATAAGAATATGAAAACTGGTTAAATATTTACTGCTAGTTTCGTGTATTTCGTACTGACCAGTTTCAGTCTACATTTTCTGCCTCAGTAACTCTTCATTCTCGTATTGCTTAACAGAGGCTACTTACAGTAAAGTAAATTTTGCTGGCAAAACTAATAACTACAGATACAATATAAATTAAGACAGAGCAATTTCATTTATTCTGTATTAACCTTAGTGAGTGACTTCTGCTGGCTTGATATTTATTTGATTGTTGTTATTTGAAAAGTGAAACCGATTGCTCATTGGCTTAAAGGTAATTCAGTTCAATCTTTCAATAATCAAAAATAAATTGCTTGCCGTTTTCTAAATTTTGTATTAAGTTACACTGAGGTTACTCACAGATTTTTTCTTCTCTTTTTTTTTTGCATAACAAACTTGTACTTAACCAGTAATTACATTTAACGTTCCTTTCAAAATATAGTGTTTCAGAATGAGTAACTGCAAGCAGTGGGGCAACAAGGACGGGGCCGCAAAGTACCGTTATCCAAGACGGCGGGCGTCACCCCAAGTACCGTTATCCAAGACGGCGGGCGTCACCCCAAGTACCGTTATCCAAGACGGCGGCCGTGACGGAAGTACGTGATGTCAGCTGATCACGCGATTGACGTCAGCTGATGACTCGAGTACCGTTATACAAGATGGCGGCTTTTGGAGGGAAGATAGCTGATTTGTGCTACCTCTACTAACCTAAGAAAGTAAAACGCCCCCCTGACAGCAAGTTTGAATTTTGGAGGGAAGATAGCTCAATTGCGCTACCTCTACTAACGTAAAAAAATTGGGGGAAAGAATGGGCTACCTCCACTAACCTGAGTCAACTCTTCCTAGGAACTAGGCATAAGTGTTTATTTAAACAATTAGAGGTAGAAACACCATCAAGTGTTTTCGCCATCCTCTTGTAAAATGTTCACGAATTTTCCTCTAAGAGCTTACTGCTGCAGCTGAGGCCAGTTAGTATGGTATTCCGTTCAATTCGAATATAATTCTTATAAATTTGTTTAAATTTGCTTAAATTTGTTGAGATAAGTTTAAATTTGATTAAATTTGTTTACATTTATTATCTACCTACAGCATTAGTGTCATGTTAGCACCACAAGAGGCTGAGATATAGGTTGTCGGTATGTTACATGAAATAATTCTGCTCTACACATAAGTCCTTATTTAAGCAGTTAGAGCGAAATAAACGTGCATTTTCCAAGAGGATTGTGGTACTACCTCTAAGAACTTACTCCCGCAAATCATGGGAGTTAGTTTAGTGTTGCCTCCACTAGGTCCTGCTCATTCAATTCGGAAATACTTTGTTTCAATTTATTATCTATCTACAGCATTAGTGTCGTGTTACCGCCATAAGAGGCTAAGATATCGATAGCTCTATTACTTGCACTGGACATAAGTCCTTATTTAAACAATTAAAACCACTACAACCATCAAATGTGTTCACCACCGTGTTTGAGAATGTTCACGAAATTTGCTCCAACAGTTTATTCTTGCAGCTGATGAGAGTTAGTATGGTGTATCTTTTCAATTCGAATATAATTTGTTCAAATTTTTATAAATTTATTACCTATCTACAGCATTAATTTCATGTTACCTCCAGAATAGGCTGAGCTATCGATAACTGTATTATATGCACTAGACATAAATCTTTATTTAAACGATTAGACCACTACGACCACCAACTCCGTTCACGAAATTTGCTCTAACAGCTGATGGGAGTTATTATCGTGTTTTCAATTCAGTTTGACTATAATCTCTATAAATTTGTATAAATTTCTTTAAATTTGTATAAATTTCTTTAAATTTGTTTAAATTTATTATCTACCAACAGCATCAGTGTTGTGTTAACGCCATAAGAGGCTTAGATGTCGGTGTTTGAATAGCTGTATTACATGCACTGGACCTAAGTCTTTATTTAAACAGTTAGACCCACTATCAAGATCAAATGTGTTTGCCATCCTCTTGGAAAATGTGCATGAATTTTGCTGAGGAGGAGGGGGGGGGGGAGGGGGGGGGGCGTTAGTATGGTGTCGCCCGCACTAGAGACTGCTCGTTCATATAGGCAACAAAATGTGTTCACTACGCTTCTAAATACCTCGTTTTAACAACTTTTCAAGGTCATCCAACCACATTTTCTACACGTATGGAATTACGGATCTCACCTAGTTTATTACGCTGATACAAAATACTCACCATGCCAGCCGTTTGGAGGGGAGGAAAACTGGTGTGAAAAAAGGAATCACCCTGTTCTGGGCTGCTGGAGAGAGGAGGGAGTGTACTTTATTTATTTTTTTGAACAACTTATTTAGCTACGGATTTCTCCTAATTTATTTATCACGCTGATGCAAAACACTCACCCTAATGTGCAATATACAGTTTACAGACCACGAAACTACTTGTAAATAATAATACATTGCACTGATGTGACGCAAACAACTCGTAAATTACGAAGTCGCGCAGTGGCTAACACACTGGACGCGCATTCGGGAGGACGACGGTTCAGTCCCGCGTTCGGCCCGATCCTGATTTAGGTTTTCTGTGATTTCCTTAAATTGCTTCAGGCAAATGCCAGGATGGTTCATTGGAAAGGGCACGGTCGACTTCCTTCTGTGTCCTTCCCTAATTCGATGAGACCGATGACCTCGCTGTCTGGTCTCCTCTCTCTAACAACCCAACTCCTAAATTACCGAAATACTCCAGTACATACCATGCAGACGTGCAATCTACTCGTAGCTAACCAAAATAATGCACGCAAACACACTTAAAACGCTTAACCGCCCGAAAATAATTCTATGCACAACACTCGTTGCAAGTAAAAAGTCCAACTTATCAACCACTCGAACCCTGATTCTACTGCATTGAAAGTGTTGTGGGTTGGCAGGAGAGCCAACACCGGGTTACAAGAGGAAGCCGAAAGGCACGCGTTTTAGCTCACGCAGCCTGGCGTGGGGTCTGGAACAGGACAAGGAAATTAGAATTTAGAAAAAACGGACGTAACTGGTGGAATACTTAACTTTAATCCGTTAATGAAGAACGTTCGTCTTGACGGTACATTATTACAGTATCAATAGTAACTGGTAATGGCGCCTTGCTAGGTCGTAGCAAATGACGTAGCTGAAGGCTATGCTAACTATCGTCTTGGCAAATGAGAGCGTATTTTGTCAGTGAACCATCGCTAGCAAAGTCGGTTGTACAACTGGGGCGAGTGCTAGGAAGTCTCTCTAGACCTGCCGTGTGGGCCGGCCGGAGTGGTCCAGCGGTTCTAAGCGCTGCAGTCTGGAACCGAGCGACCGCTACGGTCACAGGTTCGAATCCTGCCTCGTGCGTGGATGTGTGTGATGTCCTTAGGTTAGTTAGGTTTAATTCGTTCTAAGATCTAGGCGACTGATGACCTCAGAAGTTAAGTCGCATAGTGCTCAGAGCCGACCCACCTGCCGTGTGGCGGCGCTCGGTCTGCAATCACTGATAGTGGCGACACTCGGGTCCGACGTATATTAACGGACCGCGGCCGATTTAAAGGCTACCACCTAGCAAGTGTGGTGTCTGGCGGTGACACAACAGAAAGCCAAAGTGCACACACGCCCCTCCAATTGCAGGAGAGATAAGCTAAGTTATTGTATACACTCTGGAGCCGAGCGACCCCTATGATCGCAGGTTCGATCCTGCCTCGGGCATGGATGTGTGTGATGTCCATAAGTTAGTTAGGTTTAATTAGTTCTAAGTTCTAGGCGACTGATGACCTCAGAAGTTAAGTCGCATAGTGCTCAGAGCCATTTGAACCATTTTTAAGTAATTGTTCTTGAATTATTTTGCTCGGGAAACTGACCCAAATATCCATCCTAATTACGTAATTAATCACAATTACGCAACTATATGCATAGCGCTGCAGAAGGTCGGCTTAAAATGGTTAAAATTAACTATACAACTCACCTTATCCTGCTTTAATTACACAAGTATATGGATAACACTGAACAAGGACAGCAATAAACCCGCAAATATGATAACTGGTGTTATCGTGTTAGGGAAAAATATTGTACCACTCGAAACCAGCGGCAGTAACACACAAACTCTACCCTACACCTACAAGCTAGGGGAAAAACGTTCAACTCACTAGATCCTGCTTTTCGACAGACATTAGTTTAAAAACAGTCTATTAGCTCCAAGCATATATCATCTATTCCTGTTTGACGTCAGAGTTCACTTCACATGCCTGCTAAAAAATTACCCTAACCGAAGCTAGTGCGAGATCTTCGTCTTAAAAGGCTACCTTCTCATCCACATACAATCACAAACTATGAGATCGCGTTACTACGCCAACAGTCTCACGGTGCCTGCCTCGCCAAAAAGGCTCGCCGCGAAAGTCCCACTTTCCCTCCAAAGGCATCCTGTTCCTCTAAAAGTGCGCTGACCTAATGGCTACGAAGCACCGCATTCACAGCCCCACAGCGTCTCGCGTTCCCAGGCTTTGTTTCACGTCACGTAGTATACTCGAGCAGGAATGGACGAGAGCTTCCATTCAGCATTCGATTGTTAACGACTTAACATCAACTTCGCTCTTATAATAAAGCAAAACATTTCTGACCACAATAAATGTCCTATTTTTCACGAAAATAGACAAAGTCTAGTTTTATGAGCAAAAATCTATATAGTTTTTCACCTTCGACTTAGAAACGTATCACCTCTGCAAACGGATTTACGTCTAAACTGATATTTCCACTCACGAATAAAGATTTCTGTCATTTAGCAAATTCCAAATCACGCCAAGTCAAATAACGTCTTTCTCATATCTAGACAACCGTCATACGTGCCTTCCCCCTGCTAGATGCACACATCACAATCGTCCTCCTCTCACCAAAATAAGATGTCAAATGCGAAGAAGCACTCGACCAAACTATTTACATGATAACGGAATAATAAATGACCCAGTGCAAACACACATCCACATTCAGTCTCGTCATGTTTCCACTTGATCACGAAAGCTGTCCAACACATACTATTATTAGTATTAGTATTAGTAGTAGTATTAGTAGTATTAGTATTAGTATTAGTTCGCTATTCTGTCGTCTAGACGACTACACGGTTAAGTCAAATATATTTCCGCATTGCTACAGCCCTCTCCATATGGATAGCCACCTGCCGTTAGCGGGAGACTTGAATCATTCCCACCACAGGCCACGCATTGACATAATCATCCTACCAAATCGAACACATATATATTTGTTCGCTATACTTGCAAGTGTATGACATTCGACCATGAGCGAAGTATCCGATGTACACCACTGTCTTCAGTTAGGGTGATTTTTTAATAGACGTGTGTAGTGAACTCTGACGTCAAACAGGGATCTACATCTACATCTACATTTATACTCCGCAAGCCACCCAACGGTGTGTGGCGGAGGGCACTTTACGTGTCACTGTCATTACCTCCCTTTCCTGTTCCAGTCGCGTATGGTTCGCGGGAAGAACGACTGTCTGAAAGCCTCCGTGCGCGCTCTATCTCTCTAATTTTACATTCGTGATCTCCTCGGGAGGTATAAGTAGGGGGAAGCAATATATTCGATACCTCATCCAGAAACGCACTCTCTCGAAACCTGGCGAGCAAGCTACACCGCGATGCAGAGCGCCTCTCTTGCAGAGTCTGCCACTTGAGTTTATTAAACATCTCCGTAACGCTATCACGGTTACCAAATAACCCTGTGACGAAACGCGCCGCTCTTCTTTGGATCTTCTCTATCTCCTCCGTCAAACCGATCTGGTACGGATCCCACACTGATGAGCAATACACAAGTATAGGTCGAACGAGTGTTTTGTAAGCCACCTCCTTTGTTGATGGACTACATTTTCTAAGCACTCTCCCAATGAATCTCAACCTGGTACCCGCCTTACCAACAATTAATTTTATATGATCATTCCACTTCAAATCGTTCCGCACGCATACTCCCAAATATTTTACAGAAGTAACTGCTACCAGTGTTTGTTCCGCTATCATATAATCATACAATAAAGGATCCTTCTATCTATGTATTCGCAATACATTACATTTGTCTATGTTAAGGGTCAGTTGCTACTCCCTGCACCAAGTGCCTATCCGCTGCAGATCTTCCTGCATTTCGCTACAATTTTCTAATGCTGCAACTTCTCTGTATACTACAGCATCATCCACGAAAAGCCGCATGGAACTTCCGACACTATAGATGGTATATGCTTGGAGCTAATAGACTTTTTTAAACTCATCTCCGTCGAACAGCAAGATATAGTGTGTTGAAAATTTCTGCCCTAGCTTGTAGATGTAGAGTAGGGTTTAAGTGTTACTGTCGCTGCTTTAGAGTGGTATAATTTTTTTCCCGAACAGGATAATATGAGTTGTCACTGTTTGCGGGTTTATTACTGTTCTTGTTCAGTGTTATGCATATAGTTGCGTAATTAGGACCGATCTTCGTGATCAATTATGTAATTAGGATGGATATTTGGGTCAGTCTTTAGAGCAAAATAAATGAAGTACAATAACCTAACCTTTCCTCCCGTTATTGGAGAGTTTCCATGCGTTAGAGGGCGTGTGTGCACTTAGGCTTTCAATGCAGTAGAATCAGGGTTCGAGTGGTTGATAAGTTGGGCTTTTTACTTGCAGAGAGTGTTGTGCATTGAATTATTTTCGGGTGATTAAGCGTTGTAAGTGGGCTTGCATGTTTTATTTTTGTGATCTACGAGTAAATTGCACGTCTGAATGGTATGTACTGGATTATTTCGGTAATTTGGGATTTGGGTTGTTTGACGGATGATACCAGACAGCGCCCCCCCCATGAACCATGGACCTTGCCGTTGGTGGGGAGGCTTGCGTGCCTCATCGATACAGATAGCCGTACCGTAGGTACAACCACAACGGAGTGGTATCTGTTGAGAGGCCAGACAAACGTGTGGTTCCTGAAGAGGGGCAGCAGCCTTTTCAGTAGTTGCCAGGGCAACAGTCTGGATGATTGACTGATCTGGCCTTGTAACAATAACCAAAACGGCCTTGCTGTGCTGGTACTGCGAACGGCTGAAAGCAAGGGGAAACTACGGCCGTAATTTTTCCCGACGGCATGCAGCTTTACTGTATGATTAAATGATGATGGCGTCCTCTTGGGTAAAATATTCCGGAGGTAAAATAGTCCCCCATTCGGATCTCCGGGCGGGGACTACTCAAGAGGATGTCGTTATCAGGAGAAAGAAAACTGACGTTCTACGGATCGGAGCGTGGAATGTCAGGTCCCTTAATCGGGCAGGTAGGTCAGAAAATTTGAAAAGGGAAATGGATAGGTTAAAGTTAGATATAGTGGGAGTTAATGAAGTTCGGTGGCAGGAGGAACAAGACTTCTGGTCAGGTGGCTACAGGGTTATAAGCACAAAGTCAAATAGGGGTAATGCAGGAGTAGGTTTAATAACGAATAGGAAAATAGGAACGCGGGTAAGCTACTACAAACAGCTTAGTGAACGCATTATTGTTGCCAAGATAGATACGAAGCCCACACCTACTACAGTAGTACAAGTTGATATGCCAACTAGCTCTGCAGATGACGAAGAAATTGAAGAAATGTATGATGAAATAAAAGAAATTACTCAGATAGTGAAGGGAGACGAAAATTTAATAGTCATGGGTGACTGGAATTCGAGTGTAGGAAAAGGGAGAGAAGGAAACGTAGTAGGTGAATATGCATTGGGGCTAAGAAATGAAAGAGGAAGCCGCCTGGTAGAATTTTGCACAGAGCACAACTTAATCATAGCTAACACTTGGTTTAAGAATCATGATGAAGATTGTATACATGGAAGAACCCTGGAGATACTAAAAGGTATCAGAAAGATTACATAATGGTAAGACAAAGATTTAGGAACCAGGTTTTAAATTGTAAGCCATTTCCAGGGGTAGATGTGGATTCTGACCACAATCTATTGGTTATGACCTGTAGATTAAATCTGAAGAAACTGCAAAAAGGTGGGAATTTAAGGAGATGGGACCTGGATAAACTGAAAGAACCAAAGGTTGTACAGAGTTTCAGGGAGAGCACAAGGGAACAATTGACAGGAATGGGGGAAAGAAATACAGTAGAAGAAGAATGGGTAGCTTTGAGGGATGAAGTAGTGAAGGCAGCAGAGGATCAAGTAGGTAAAAAGACGAGGGCTAGTAGAAATCCTTGGGTAACAGAAGAAATATTGAATTTAATTGATGAAAGGAGAAAATATAAAAATACAGTAAATGAAGCAGGCAAAAAGGAATACAAACGTCTCAAAAATGAGATCGACAGGAAGTGCAAAATGGCTAAGCAGGGATGGCTAGAGGACAAATGTAAGGACGTAGAGGCTTATCTCACTAGGGGTAAGATAGATACTGCCTACAGGAAAATTAAAGAGACCTTTGGAGAAAAGAGAACCACTTGTATGAACATCAAGAGCTCAGATGGAAACCCAGTTCTAAGCAAAGAAGGGAAAGCAGAAGGGTGGAAGGAGTATATAGAGGGTCTATACAAGGGCGATGTACTTGAGGACAATATTATGGAAATGGAAGAGGATGTAGATGAAGATGAAATGGGAGATACGATACTGCGTGAAGAGTTTGACAGAGCACTGAAAGACCTGAGTCGAAACAAGGCCCCCGGAGTAGACAACATTCCATTGGAACTACTGACGGCCTTGGGAGAGCCAGTCCTGACGAAACTCTACCATCTGGTGAGCAAGATGTATGAAACAGGCGAAATACTCTCAGATTTCAAGAAGAATATGATAATTCCAATCCCAAAGAAAGCAGGTGTTGACAGATGTGAGAATTACCGAACACTCAGTTTAATAAGCCACAGCTGCAAAATACTAACACGAATTCTTTACAGACAAATGGAAAAACTAGTAGAAGCCAACCTCGGGGAAGATCAGTTTGGATTCCGTAGAAATACTGGAACACGTGAGGCAATACTGACCTTACGACGTATCTTAGAAGAAAGACTAAGGAAAGGCAAATCTACGTTTCTAGCATTTGTAGACTTAGAGAAAGCTTTTGACAATGTTGATGGAATACTCTCTTTCCAATTCTGAAGGTGGCAGGGGTAAAATACAGGGAGCGAAAGGCTATTTACAATTTTTACACAAACCAGATGGCAATTATAAGAGTTGAGGGGCATGAAAGGGAAGCAGTGGTTGGGAAGGGAGTGCAACAGTATTGTAGCCTCTCCCCGATGTTATTCAATCTGTATATTGAGCAAGCAGTAAAGGAAACAAAAGAAAAATTCGGAGTAGGTATTAAAATCCACGGAGAAGAAATAAAAACTTTGAGGTTCGCCGATGACATTGTAATTCTGTCAGAGACAGCAAAGGACTTGGAAGAGTAGTTGAATGGAATGGATGGTGTCTTGAAGGGAGGATATAAGATGAACTTCAACAAAAGCAAAACGAGGATAATGGAATGTAGTCGAATTAAGTCAAGTGATGCTGAGGGAATTAGATTAGGAAATGAGACACGTAAAGTAGTAAAGGAGTTTTGCTATATGGGGAGCAAAATAACTGATGATGGTCGAAGTAGAGAGGATATAAAATGTAGGCTGGCAATGGGAAGGAAAGCGTTTCTGAAGAAGAGAAATTTGTTAACATCGAGTATAGATTTAAGTGTCAGCAAGTCTTTTCTGAAAGTATTTGTATGGAGTGTAGCCATGTATGGAAGTGAAACATGGACGATAAATAGTTTGGACAAGAAGAGAATAGAAGCTTTCGAAATGTGGTGCTACAGAAGAATGCTGAAGATTAGATGGGTAGATCACATAACTAATGAGGAGGTACTGAATAGGATTGGGGAGAAGAGGAGTTTGTGGCACAACTTGACCAGAAGAAGGGATCGGTTGGTAGGACATGTTCTGAGGCATCAAGGGATCACCAATTTAGTATTAGAGGGCAGCGTGGAGGGTAAAAATCGTAGAGGGAGACCAAGAGATGAATACACTATTCATTCAGAGGGATGTAGGCTGCAGTAGGTTCTGGGAGATGAAGAAGCTTGCACAGGATAGAGTAGCATGGAGAGGTGCATCAAACCAGTGTCAGGACTGAAGACCACAACAACAACAACAACAACAACGAGACAGCGAGGTCATCGGTCGCATCGAATTAGGGAAGGACGTGGGAGGAAATCGCTCGTGCCCTTTCCAAGGAACCATCCTGGCATTTGCCCTAAGCGATTTTTGGAAATCACAGGAAACCTAAATCAGGATGGGACCGAACGCGGAATTGAACCGTCGTCCTCCCGAATGCGCGTCCAGTGTGTTAGCCACTGCGCGACTTCGTAATTTACGAGTTGTTTGCGTCACATCAGTGCAATGTATTATTATTTACAAGTAGTTTCGTGGTCTGTAAACTGTATATTGCACATTAGGGTGAGTGTTCTGCATCAGCGTGATAAATAAATTAGGTGGAATCCGTAGCTAAATAAGTTGTTCAAAAAAATAAATAAAGTACACTCCCTCCTCTCTCCAGCAGCCCAGAACAGGGTGATTCCTTTTTTCACACCAGTTTTCCTCCCCTCCAAACGGCTGGCATGGTGAGTATTTTGTATCAGTGTAATAAACTAGGTGAGATCCGTAATTCCATACGTGTAGAAAATGTGGTTGGATGACCTTGAAAAGTTGTTGAAACGAGGTATTTAGAAGCGTACTGAACACATTTTGTTGCCTACATGAATGAGCAGCGTCTAGTGCGGGCGACACCATACTAACGCCCCCCCCCCCTTCTCCCCCCCCCCCCTCTCAGCAAAATTCATGCACATTTTCAAAGAGGATGGCAAACACATTTGATCTTGATAGTGGCTCTACTTGTTTAAATAAAGACTTGCGTCCAGTGCATGTAATACAGCTATTAAAACACCGATATCTAAGCCTCACATGGCGGTAAGACGACGCTGATGCTGTAGATAGATAATAAATTAAATAAATTATATTCGAATTGAATGAACAGGCTCTAGTGGAGGCAACACAATACTAACTCGCCTCAGCTGCAGGAGTAAGCTCTTGGAGCAAAATTAACATCCAGTTTTTGAAGAGGATGGCGAACTCACTTGATGGTGGTACTACCTCTAATTGTTTAAATAAAGACTTATGCCTAATTCCTAGGAAGAGTTGACTTAGGTTAGTGGAGGTAGCCCTTTCTTTACTGCCATTATCTTATTTTAGTAGAGGTAGCACAGTTGGGCTATCTTACCTCAAAAAGCCGCTATCTTGGATAAGAGTTCTCACGTCATCAGCTGACGTTACATGACGTCACGTACTTGCGTCACGGCCACCATCTTGTTTAACGGTACTCGGAGTGACGGCCGCCATCTCGGGTAACGGTACCTTGGGGCCACGTCCTTGTTGCCGCACTACTACTGCAAACTCAGTGCTTTGTGATTCATTCATTTTCTCGTGGACTGTTTTGCTGTGAAAACGAGTGGCAACATTGTGTTGCCACAACAGCGATTATTTGTTAAAATTTTTCTGCCGTTACCTTTCTCAAGATTCTGGAGGTTTGTTTCACTAGCGAGCTGGCGACCGTTTAATTATACTTTTTTCTAAGCGAATCAGTGTGTTCTTTGTGTTATCAGTGATTTTTATAGTAAACATTACGTGGTTCCCTTTTTCCCCTAGGCGGTTCGTGAGCGATTGCGCTATATTCCACCCATTTGAAAATTATCATCAGTGTTAGGCTTAAGTTTAGATTAGAGTCTTTCCTCAGAAGAATCTGTTGTACACTCTCCTTGGATAATCGGGGTTATTTTCGTTCGGTAACGATAGCCTTACTAACTGCAAAACTTTAGTAGGCACATGCGATCACGTTCAGTTATATCACAATCCAGTAGGCCGGTTAGGAACGTGGAGGTTACAAGGGTACAGAGAATGGTGTAAACGGAGGCAGAACATTGACCGGGTGGTGTAATGTAACAGCGAAATCGATTGCCATTAAAATGAGACCTATGAATACAGACGTACTGCGTAATGGTATAGAAACAACTCTCACATTGTGCCCTATAGGAAGATGGATGGACAAATGCGTTAAATAGTGTAGGTATTCAGTGCAAAAGTAATGAAAGGGACGGTGGATTAGTTACCGTTCGATGCTACTCCCTCTCGAATTGTCAGTGACCACTTTTGTGAGATTTGTTGATATTTTCATAAGAGCTTATGTGAAGTTAATGGGGCACTTTACCAATATTAACGCTGTAATGACTATCCCAAATACTGTCACTTTAATAAGTTAAACCGCTCTTCAAGATGCACAGAAAAATACTAAAGCAGACATTCTATTCGTGTTTCGGGCGATGTGGACTTTGTTTAGGTGCCATTGTTGAGCCTATTTCTCACTCCCTCAAATTGCGATTTACTGTCCGTGGTGGAACAGTAGTTAAGACTCTGGACACGAAACCTGGAGAAGCAGTGCTCTACCTGTATCGATACCACCCCAGGGGCGTCGTGACTCTGGGAACAGAACTGCAAGTTTCCGCCAGATGCCGACAGCGGCCGCGCAGGACCTGTCGGAGCGCTCTGGGCCACGCCCCCACTGGCCCTGCACCACGGGCGCCGCTGTCCAGTCGCCGCTCCGACTCCGGCGTCGGCGCTTCAGTACAGAGGCCCTCATCCTTGTCCACACAGTGTGAGCTGTAGTGTATTTCTTGCCGCATTACCTGCAATGAGTCTTCACGCGCTCGAAACAATACAAGTTGAGTAAACCTTCTGTTTACTCGTTCGCTCATCGTTTCTGCTTCTGCCCGGCTGCAGCCCACCTTTCCTATACGAAGTCGTGCACGGCACCAGCATCTGAGAACCCTGAATGCAGGCAAATAAACGGCTGAACTGAAGCTGGCTGTTGTGTGACGAGGCTAATCAGCGCCTCGTGCTCTACACGTACTGACGGCTGCGCTTCTGCGAAGAGGTGGACCACGTCTCATGTTGTGTTCGCCGTGGTCCACAATGTGTCCTCGATTGCTGTGCGTGGCAATTAGATATCTTTTAGTCATTACACGAGAATATTTCTGTCACTTTGAGAGAATTAATCACGAAGGCTTAAGTTTTGCTGTCACGTTAGAACGTTCATTTAGAAGTAGCTGGCTGTCGCGTAATAAACGTACCTGATATACGGGTGGGTTGATTTTTATTAATATTTATTGAGCCGCTGAGCATAGAATGATCGAGATTGCTTCCTGCATAATATGTAATTAAATTTTCCGCGAGACATTTAAGATCACCTGAGGTCCGGGACTTACCCGTTACATCCAACGCTGGGGTGCCATTACAGTGATGGAGAGCCCTGGCAATAGTGTCGATTTAGGGGGAAAACAAGCTGAAGATATTAATTTAAGTTTGTGCTGGGGAGGGCACTAGACTTTTCTAGTGCGTGCAGCACCGTTGACCCCAATGCTGCGGTGGTGTAACGGTGAGTATTTCTGCCTAGTAAGCGAGGAGACCCGCGTTCGAGTCCCGGCCGTAGAGGGAATTCTTATTCATTTCTTCTGCGTCTATCGTAATCCTGCAAAATAGCTGGGCTCGTCATGTGACTGCGATGTCGTCAGATGTTGGCCAACCGCCAGTGTGACACGTGAGTGCAGTGTGGGCTGAATTCGTGACTGCAGTGCAACTGAGTACTTCCACACTGGCGGTGCTCGATGTATGTGTTTCCTGTGTCACAGCGTCTGGCGTTTCGTTCTACATATGGAAAATGTGGTGGTAGTCAGTTGTACATAAACCTTTTTCTGTTGTCTTTCCGCAACGATAACACTCACCAGTAGCATGAAATTTCAGCTGTTAATATTGCCAGTATTGTGTATGGCGTATGAGGACGACACCCACAATTTCTGCTCACAAATTCCTACTGAAGTGTACCTCATCCTTTGCTTTGAAAGCCTATCCCGTTTTGTAAAATTTAAAGTGCAATAGATCTTACATTTCCCTGAGACATTTAAGTCTCTTTTTATTATCTACGTTAATGATCGATGCACACGAAATGAATTAAAATTTGTGCTGCGGCCGGGACTCTGAGAAGACCCGGGCTCGAGTCCCGGCCGCAGCATAAATTTTAATTCATTTCGTCTGCTTCGATTATTTAAAGTGTAAGTTCATACAAACTCTGAACAAGTTTCGCCCTGAATTTTATACCATATTTTCAAAAATAGAACCCTGGATAATGCAACCTGTCTTCCAAAATTTAAGTAATTATGCGGTAGAACCTTGGCACGCGCAGCTGGGATTTTTATGTTGAGCGTTTCTCATTAGCGTAGATCCAATATTACGTACACCCACTGCCTAAACAAAGACGAGACTTGTAACGCATCTCGCCTTTAAGGGGGGTAGGACGTCAAACGGGCCGACTTGGAGAAGGAGAGGCATCACAGGACATTTTAATTTCTAGTAAAATACCTTTAGAAATAAATTCATAAGGCTTTGTCAGCATCAACAGGAAGGATTCAGCATTCACACTGATTGCAGTGGAAGTTAGAAAATATAACAAAATATTTTTTTACGTGTGAAATTTCATCATTTTTCCCCTTGCTAATGGCTGCATTTGTTGCTATAGGTACACTTTTTTTCATAAGTTAGAGAGATTCTTCGATGAATTTTGCACAGCATACATACCATACTTACGGGTGTATGAAACTCTACAATTTATTTAATTTATGAAAAAACGAATGATCTGTTGTATTTTAAACTTCATGTTTAGAAAAAAAACAAATTTTGTAGTTGATTACCTCAATTTTTACCACAGTTTTTAATAGATTTGGAAAATTCTAGAGTTTCATACACGTTTAAGTATGGTTTGTATGCTGTGCAAAATTCATCGAACCATATCTCTTACTTATGAAGAAAAGTGTACCTATAGCAACAAATGCTGCCATTAGTAAGTGAAAAGGATGATGAAATTTCACATGTAAAAAAAATTACTTCGTTTATGTTTTCGAACTTCCACTGCTATCAGTGTGAATTCTGAATCCTTCCTGGTCATGCTGACAAAGTTTTATGAGTTTATTTGTAAAAGTATAGACAGTGGAAATTAAAATGTCCTGTGGTGCCTCTCCTGCTCCAAGTCGGCCCGTTTCACGTCCTACCCCCATTAAGGACAAATCTGGTCGCCATCTGTTGTAGATACTACTTCGAAATTACAAAACGGTGAGTTGTGGTGGTAAGCCGCATCCCTGGATCTTAATACGGTATCCTTACCTGACTGCTGAAAAATCTTACCAAAGCGAGCTGGCGTGTCTATTGCAAAGGGAAAATGGCTTTCGTTTCAAAATAAAAGAACTAAAAAATGGCCCAGGTGCGACGAGACCACATCGTATCAGTGTGAAGCCGAGCAGCACGCGGCTCCACGGGAGTGGAGTGCCGTACGCTGACGTCACAGGGTGGCGGCACCCCTCGCCCCTATCCCCGCTCCTCCACACCCTCGCTGCGAACGCTGGAGAGCCTGCAGGGCGCCGGAACAACGAGCTGATGAGATGCGTTGTTGACGATCTCTTCACGTGTAAATGACATATGCCTATATGCCGAATGACAAAAAAAGTGCCGGCCGCGGTGGTCTAGCGGTTCTAGGCGCTCAGTCCGGAACCGCGTGACTGCTACGGTCGCAGGTTCGAATCCTGCCTCGGGCATGGATGTGTGTGATGTCCTTAGGTTAGTTAGGTTTAAGTAGTTCTAAGTTCTAGGGGACTGATGACCACAGATGTTAAGTCCCATAGTGCTCAGAACCATTTGAACCATTTTGAACAAAAAAAGCGAGCGCCCTACAATGGGAGAACGAAACGAAATGAAACCTCACAGGCTGGAAGGGTACGCGACTTTATTCCAGGGGTTACAAAATCGAGTCAAATCTACAAACAACCTGGCGGTATGAACACAGTTACGAAAATGACGTTGTATTCTCTCTGGCCGGTATTCAGGCACTAATTCGTTCTGAAAGGCTGTCATACGGCTTTGGATGCTCTCGTGAGCCAGTGTGGCCCACAACGGTTGTGTCTGGTCCTCAGCCCGTACACTGGCGCTGGGATGGAGTTGACTTCCGAACTGGTGTAACTTTAAAAAAAAAAAAAATGATTCAAATGGCTCTGAGCACTATGGGACTTAAAATCTGAGATCATCAGTCCCCTAGAACTTAGAACTACTTAAACCTAACCAACCTAAAGATATCACACACATCCATGCCAGAGGCAGGATTCGAACCTGCGACCGTAGCAGTCACGCGGTTCCGGACTGAGCGCCTATAACTGCTAGACCACCGCGGCCGGTTAACTTTTTTACTGAGAGTTATTTTCGTGAACGGGGAAAACAGCTGTCGCTTATACTCGTGCATCTGTGTCGGTGTCCTGACAACACAAGTGGTGTATTAAGTTATCCAGTTTGGTTCGAGGACACTGCAGCTGTTTTTCTGAATCACACTGCGGCTCGTTGCTGTACAGGGTAAAAAAGTGGTTCAAATGGCTCTGAGCACTATGGGACTTAACATCTGAGGTCATCAGTCCCCTAGAACTTAGAACTACTTAAACTAACATAAGGACATCACACACATCCATTCCCGAGGCAGCATTCGAACCTGCGACCGTAACAGTCGCGCGGTTCCGAACTGAAGCGCCAAGAACCGCTGTACAGGGTAAGAAGTGGTGTAATTACAGAATCTCTATCTGATAAAAAAAAAAAAAGTCGCCAAAACTAGCTTTATAAATGTATTTCTAATTAACTCTGCCGAGGTGATTCGAAAAGTTAACTATAAATGAAATTAGCAATTCTGTGAAATTCTATTCTGCAATACAATGTACGACGTCACAATACGTGACTTGCAATTCCAACACAAAAAAAAATAAAATGAAAAAGTCATACAAAATTACCAGTCCAATTTTGAAAGAATAAGGAAAGAAAATGTTTCGTCTAAATTTAAGTACGTAGTCAGACTGGCCAGATTCTACACTCAGAATAATCCACATGCAACTCTGCACTGTGAAAATAAAACTGCTTGCATACGAAATGTTGTGTGAACTTTAGCTACACTGACTTGACAATGAATTTAGAAAACTAACTCTAACTGTGAATGATCTATCTTACTATAATACAAAACTGGCCCTAACAAGTTTCATGTGCCTTACGTGTGGAACAGAATCCTGGTACTGCTCGAAGCTATGATCGTATGTGCAACAGCAGCAGCAAGCAGCCTAAATAGGAGAGAAGACGTTTTGGAGTGCCGTGCAAGCACGTGCAACTCTTCCGAACTGATCACGCTTTGCTTTTTCGCTGCCGACCTGTCTTCCATTCCGTGCAATGTGGCGACACACATAACCAAAAAATAAAGTTTGTTTGTGAGGAAACGCTGCTGGAAATGAAGTTGTTAAATGATTGAAGGAAAAGTAGAGCTTTAAAAACAATATTCGCAACAAAAAAAGTCATTATCTAACTCTAACAGTCATCTTTAGAAACGTTATCACTTGTAACAAATCATACACTGCCAAGTTCAGTTTCTGAAAATAGTAAACTTTCCACAGAGATGTAGGTTTTATCGCTCTTTTACCACCTCTCGTCGGAAAAATCAAACCAACTAACCTATACCAATAAAGAGAGATGCCACTAAAACCATCCGTTATTCACACACACTACAATTCGTGCAAGCAAGCAATGCAGCAGCGCTTTACCTCCTCGTTTGACCAATTAATTTTTACATAATGATAATTCATCCTTTTCTGTATCTCTGTGTCTGTGTTCTCCAAGCTGTTTCCGCCCGTACTCTCAGTACTGCCAGTATCCGAATCTCTCTCTCTCTCTCTCTCTCTCTCTCTCTCTCTCTCTCTCTCTAGCTGCTCTTAGCCCCCCTGCGGGTCCGGGGTAGGAATAGGCCTGAGGTATTCCTGCCTGTCGTAAGAGGCGACTAAAAGGAGTATCAAACGTTTCGGCCTTCCATGTGATGGTCCCCCTTGGGGTTTGACCTCCATTTTTCAAAATTCTGCAGAAGTACGAGCTTTTTGGGAAAGGACACCTTACGTGGTGTACCACTGGTCCTAAGTGCACTAACACCTTGGCACTCAGCCCTGTACCGGCGTTGTAACCATGCCCGCTATTCCTCAAATTGGGCCTAAACGCCTGATGGGTTGTACAAGTTACGCCCATAGTGCGTCCCCATCTGCACTAGCGATCATGATGGACTTTCCATGGCACCAGAAATCCAGCATGGTAGCCAGCCCGTTGTGGTGGGGTCGTCATGTACCCTCTAGGTTGTAGCCCCCTGACAACACAGGGATCGTACTGCCGATACCTGAGCTGCACCCTCCCCACGTCGGCCAAGGAGTAGATGCCCGTCTCCTTGGGGCATCAGGACTCTCGGTAACGGTCATCCTGCCAGGTGGCCCTTGCTGAGGCTGGGTGGCGCCCGTGGGGAGAGCCCCTGGTCGGAGTGGGTGGTATCGGGGCGGACGTTTCGCAGATGAAACGTCAACACATATCAGGTCGCTCTGCGGCCGAGTCTTTCAAAAGAAAAGGTACCATTTCTAGTTCGGTTTCTCCTGCCCTTTCCCCCTTGGCCACTCCCTGGGAGGAGGGACAGGCCCGCCGGCTTGGGGAGAAGTACTTCCCCCGCTATTTGGTCTGTTCTTGAACCGATGGGGGGACGTTCGCCACCTCCAAGCCCATGTTATTTGTTCAGCACATTGAGGACATCTTCGGGGAAATTGAGGCTCTCAGCAAGATGCGTTCAGGGTCCGTTCTTATCAAGACCACCTCCGCCACACAGTCGGCAGCGCTCCAGGCGTGCGACCGCCTAGGGGACATCCCAGTGTCCATTGTCCCGCATCTGGCACTAAATCGGACGCAGGGGGTTATTTTTCATCGTGACCTCCTGCTACAATCTGATGAGGAGCTCAGTGCCAACCTGGAGCACCAAGGCGTGCATTTCGTCCAGCGAGTCCAGCGCGGCCCCAACGACCGTCGCATCGACACCGGGGACGTTCTCCCGGAGAAGGTAAAGGTGATGTGCTACCGGTGCGACGTGCGACCTTACGTCCCGCCTCATATGCGCTGTTTTCGGTGTCTGCGCTTTGGGCACATGTCGTCACGGTGTGAGGCTGAGCCCCTTTGTGGCGATTGCGGACATCCTCTTCGTGAGGAACATACATGCATCCTACCACCTCGGTGCATTAATTGCCCTGGCCTCCACTCGCCTAGATCGTCAGACTTCCCCGCATATCAGAAGGAGAGGAAGATACAGGAACTCAAAACTTTGGATCGGCTCTCTTATTCTGAGGCCAGGAAGAAGTATGACCGCCTCCATCCCGTGCCGTTGACCACTTCGTTTGCCTCAGTTGTGTCCACTCCTTCCGCGGTATCCTCCCGCCTCCTCCGCCCATCATGGGGCTCTGCCTCCACCTCCCAAATCCCTCCCTTCCAAATCCTCCTCCCCCGTGGCCCCCGCCCCCTCTGCCCCAGGGGCCACCCTTCCTCCTCCCCCTCTCCCCCCACCACCTGAGAAGCGATCCTCTTCACAGGCGTCCATCGGGGAAACGTTCCGGACCCTAGCTTCCGAGGTCCGGCGTTCCAAAACGGACCCCGCGCGTGAGGACCTTCTTCGGGTCCAGCCCACCATCCCTGTGCCTCCTCGGCCTTCCAAGAAAACCTCAAAGAAGAAGTCTCTATCCCCCTCTCCACCCCGGCGCATTTCGTCTGACTCTCCATCCGTGAGTCGCTGCTTCCGGCTGTCCTCAGTTTCGCCGGGACGCTCTGCTGCCAGGCGCTCAGCTGGCCTCTCGTCGGCAAATGATGCTGCCCCTCCTACACAACCAGGGACAGCGGCCGCAGCTGGCGACGAGTCGATGGAACCGGATCCGCCTTCCGTCGGTTGTAGCGTTGTTCCCTCGCAACCTGGCCCTCCGCGGCCGTCGAGGTGACCAGCTCTTCCCCATCTCGTTCCCCCAACTTTTTGACTAGCGATGACGTTGTTTCATTGGAACATAAGAGGTATTCGATCTAATCGGGAGGAATTACAACTGTTCCTCCGCCTGCACTGTCTGCTCGTCCTTGGTCTCCAGGAAACCAAGTTGCGCCCGACTGACCATGTTGCCTTTACCCACTATACCTCGGAGCGGTATGACCTCACCCCTGTGGACGGTATCCCAGCTCATGGTGGGGTCATGTTGCTCGTTCGGGACGATGTCTATTACCATCCCATCCCATTGACCACCCCACTCCAAGCAATAGCTGTCCGCATTACTCTTTCTGCTTTTACTTTTTCAGTTTGTACCATCTACACTCCACCGTCATCTGCTGTTAGTCGGGGTGACATGATGCACCTGATCGTTCAGCTTCCCCCGCCGTTTTTATTGTTTGGCGACTTCAATGCCCATCATCCCCTTTGGGGCTCTCCTGCATCCTGTCAAAGAGGCTCACTCTTGGCTGCCTCAATACCGGCGCCGCGACTTTCCTCTCGGACTCTACTCATACCTACTCCCACTTGGACCTCTCGATCTGTTCTACCACTCTTGCCCGTCAGTTCGAGTGGTATGTCCTTTCTGAAACCTATTCGAGCGACCACTTCCCCTGTGTCGTTCCTCTCCTGCACCACACCCCATCCCCAGGTCCTTCGAGCTGGAACATACCGAAAGCTGACAGGGGACTTTACTCCTCCCTGGCGACCTTTCCAGACCACGATTTTCCCAGTTGTGACAGTCAGGTCGAATACCTCACGGCTGTTATCATCAATGCTGCCGAACGTTCCATTCCTCGTACTACCTCTTCTTCACGTCGCGTTTCCGTCGCCTGGTGGAACGAGGCTTGTAGGGTCGCTATCCGTGCTCGACGACGTGCTTTACGCACCTTTCGCCACCATCCTACGTTGGCGAATTGTATTGAATACAAAAGACTCCGAGCGCAATCCCGTAAAGTCATCAAAGAACGCAAAAAAGCTTGTTGAGCCTCTTTCACCAGCTCCTTTAACAGTTTTACTCCCTCTTCCGTCGTTTGGGGTGGCCTGCGCCGGCTGTCGGGCATTAAGGCCCACTCCTCGGTACCTGGCCTGACCTCAGGTAATGAGGTCCTTGTTGATCCTGTGGCTGTCTCCAACGCCTTTGGCCGCTTTTTCGCGGAGGTTTCAAGCTCTGCCCATTACCACCCTGCCTTCCTTCCCAGGAAAGAGGCAGAAGAGGCTCGGCGACCTCCCTTCCACTCGCTGAATCTGGAAACTTACAATGCCCCCTTTACTAAGCGGGAACTCGAACGTGCGCTTGCACTGTCCCGGTCCTCTGCTCTGGGGCCAGATGCCATTCACGTTTAGATGCTGGCACACCTTTCTCCGGCGGGCAAAAGCTTCCTTCTTCGTACCTACAATCGCGTCTGGACCGAAGGTCAGGTCCCCAAGTGTTGGCGTGATGTCGTCGTTGTTCCTATACCCAAACCCGGGAAGGATAGACACCTTCCTTCTAGTTACCGCCCCATTTCTCTTACAAGCTGTGTCTGTAAGGTGATGGAGCGCATGGTTAATGCTCGGTTAGTCTGGATTCTTGAATCTCGACGGCTACTTACTTACTAATGTCCAATGCGGCTTTCGTCGCCGCCGCTCCGCTGTTGACCACCTTGTGACCTTGTCGACAGTCATCATGAACAACTCTTTGCGAAGGCGCCAAACGGTAGCCGTGTTCTTCGACTTGGAGAAGGCTTATGATACCTGTTATGATACCTGTTGGAGAGGAGGTATCCTCCGCACTATGCACGTGTCGCCTGCCCCTTTTTATTGATTCCTTTTTAACGGATCGAAAGTTTAGGGTACGTGTGGGTTCCGTATTGTCCGACGTCTTCCTCCAGGAGAACGGAGTGCCTTAGGGCTCCGTCTTGAGCGTAGCCCTTTTTGCCATCGCGATCAATCCAATTATGGATTGCATTCCACCTAATGTCTCAGGCTCCCTCTTTGTCGACGACTTCGCGATCTACTGCAGTGCCCAGAGAACATGCCTCCTGGAGCGCTGCCTTCAGCGTTGTCTAGACAGCCTCTACTCATGGAGCGTGGCAAATGGATTCCGGTTCTCTGAAGAGAAGACGGTTTGTATCAACTTTTGGCGATATAAAGCGTTCCTTCCGCCATCCTTACATCTCGGTCCCATTGTTCTCCCATTCGTGGAAACAACTAAGTTTCTAGGGCTCACGTTGGACAGGAAACTGTGTTGGTCTCCACATGTCTCTTATTTGGCGGCCCGTTGTACACGTTCCCTTAATGTCCTCAGAGTTCTTAGCGGTTCATCTTGGGGAGCAGATCGCACTGTCCTGCTTCGCTTGTATCGGTCCATAGTCCGATCGAAGCTGGATTATGGGAGCTTCGTCTACTCGTCCGCTCGGCCATCCCTCTTACGCCGGCTCAACTCCATCCACCATCGGGGGATACGTCTTGCGACTGGAGCCTTCTACACTAGTCCTGTCGAGAGTCATTATGCTGAAGCTGCCGAGTTACCATTGACCTACCGGCGCGACGTACTGCTGTGTCGGTATGCCTGCCGGTTGTTGTCTATGCCTGACCACCCCGCTTACCAGTTCTTCTTCGCCGATTCTCTCGACCGTCAGTACGGGTTGTATGTCTCTGCCCTGCTGCCCCCCGGAGTCCGCTTCCGTCGCCTGCTTCGACAATTGGATTTTGCCCTCCCTACCACCTTCAGAGAGGGTGAGAGCCCGACACCACCTTGGCTCCAGGCTCCGGTTCATATTTATCTTGACCTCAGCTCACTCCCGAAGGAGGGTACTCCGGCTGCAGTGTATTGCTCACGGTTTGTCGAACTTCGTGCTCGACTTGCCGGTCACACCTTTATTTACACCGATGGCTCAAAAACTGACGATGGTGTCGGCTGTGCCTTTGTCGTCGGGGCCGCCACCTTTAAATACCGGATCCTCGACCAATGTTCGAGCTTTACGGCCGAGCTTTTTGTTCTCCATCAGGCCGTTCAGTATGCCCGCCGCCACCTCCATTCATCGTACGTACTCTGCTCTGACTCACTCAGTGCTCTTCAGAGCCTTGGAGTTCCCTATCCGGTCCATCCCTTGATTCAACGGATACAGCAGTCCCTCCATTCTTTCGCTGCTAATGGTTCTCATGTCAGCTTTCTGTGGGTTGCCGGACATGTAGGAGTGCCTGGGAATGAGGCTGCGGATGCTGCAGCCAAGGCTGCAGTCCTCCTGCCTCGGCCAGCCTATCATTGTGTCCTGTCATCTGACGTTCGTGGGGATGTGTGTAAGAGACTTGTGTCGTTGTGGTGGGATGCTTGGTCATCCCTCCAAGGAAACAAGCTCCGGGCAGTCAAACCGCTCCCAACTGCTTAGACAACCTCCTCCCGACCATCTCGGCGAGAGGAGGTCCTTCTGACCAGGTTGCGGATTGGGCATTGCCGGTTTAGCCACCGCTACCTGCTCTCCGGTGACCCAGCCCCGCAGTGCCCTTGTGGTCAGGCATTCACAGTGTGCCATGTTTTATTGTCGTGTCCCCGTTTTAGTCAATTTCGTGTTGTCCTGTCCCTGCCATCTACTTTACCAGATGTTTTAGCTGATGACGCTCGAGCAGCTGCTCGTATTCTGCGTTTTATAACTTTAACTGGCTTGTCCAAAGACATTTAACCTTTTTACTTATTTTATCTGCATCCTTGTCAGGTCCTTCTTGTGTTCTCCCCTTCCCCTTGTGTTTTACTAGATTCCATGTGCTCTAGCAACAGTGACTGGGCGCTAATGACCTCAGCAGTTGAGCAACCTCAAACCCCACAAAAAAAAAAAAAAAAAAAAAAAAAATTGCTGTTCTTAGAACGCCTACTGCAACGACAGTGCTACCAGCAAACATCACAGTCTTGCACTCAGAGCTTCTGTGGCGTAACATATACTCGAAAATTACTGTTTGAAAAATATTCAGTATAGAATGTGACATATGACGCATCGAATGAAAATCGAGCGTACGTCACTTTCCTTGAATACTAGAAATAAAGCACAAACCTTACACTGATCCAACACCTGCTCTATTGGGAACAGATCTGGCAGTCTCGTAGGCCAGGAGAATAGTTCGACATCGTACGGCATACGTGCCATGTGTGGACGAGCATTGTCCTGTTGAAAAAGGAGATCATCATACCGCCGGATGGGAGGTAATGCAAGATAACGCAAGAAGTCTGTAAAGTATTGTTGTGCCGCAGAGTTCAGGTCAGCCTTGACCTGAAGTTATACTCGATGTCTTTGTATACCACGACCCCAGGAATAGCGCCGCTGTGCCTCTCACAAGCATTGGAACAACGGGACAACGCACCAGGTCGCCGCCATGCCCGCTGACGATGGTCTTCCGTGGCAGTGCAGAACCGCAAATTGTCACTGAAATAAATCGACAGAATTCAACGGCAGTGCCTGCTTTTCGCTTACGGCAGCTTACGTGCGGGATGGTAATTCCCCAGTCTGCTGCTGCTGGTCTCTCACCAATGGTGCATGGTGACACAGAATGTTGCTGGGAGTCCATTACTTGTTCTCGTGTGGCACGCGCAGACGCGAATGTCTTAGGAACGACGTGGTCAGACATGATGGATTCGAACCTTGACGACGAGTAGGTCTACCCCCACGCCCCCATGGAGTCCAGCACCGGGCCACCGTCCCATTCCAGTGCCCCACAAAACTGCATGTCGCGTGATTCGACCAGTCGGCCAGGTGGAGACCCACAATGAGGTCCCTCCCTTTCAGTTTATGAGCGATGCAGATAACGCTGTCTCACACGAGTGCGAGACATCTCCGTGACGTTCACGGTGATCATTCAACTTCTGGCGCTGTTCACGCCCCTTACATACAATACCTAGCCTGGCACCGACACTAAACACGAACAACAATAACGCTCTCAGTAGGCCATTCTAGCTGTCACAGAGAATTGGTTGGTTGGTTGGTTTAAAAGAGGGGGCGGGGTGGGGGGGAAGGGGTAAGGACCGAATTACGAGGTCATCGGTCCCTTGTTCCGAATAAAACAGTGCCACAGGGGTGAAAATAAAACAAACGAGACTTACAACACAAAACGGAATGAAAGGAAGAACCACAACAACGACGGAAGGGCAGCAAACACTAAAATGGACAAAATTGGACAAGAAAGCCATAGAGAGACGCAAGAAACAGGTAGAAGGGATAAAAACAAGAAAGCAGATTAGCATGGCTGGCTGACCGTAAGAATAAAAAGGAGAAGCCAGTCACTCTGCAACACATTGGAACCTCCACCCTAAAAGCACTAGGGTGGAGGACACAGAGGGAAAAAGGACATGGCTAAAAGTTACATCAAGTGATAAAACCTACCCTCACGAATAAAAAACTAAAGCTGCTGTTGAGGTATTGTCGCCCAACACCGAAGTTAGGGTGTTCGGAAAGTTAAAAGTCCGCCGCAGAGCGGCTGAAAGTGGGCAGTCCAGCAAGAGGTGGACGACCGTCATTTGCGAGCCCACGGCGACACTGAGGTGGGTCCTCGCGACGAAGGAGGGAACCGTGTGTTACATTGACATCTGACCATGTCTGCTGGGTGCTTCACGTTTCTTGCAAGGCAATGTACAATGACAGACAAAAAGATCACACGGCTCGAATAATTCAGAGTCCGAGAACAGAGCGTTGCCAATGCCCAAGTCCAGGAGAGCCAGTGTTCACAACTCAGGCGGTTTTTGCAGCTTCAGCTTGGTGTTTATATCGTCAAATAGAAGCAATATAATAGTTAGGATACAGTATTTATCGAAACTCATTGCAATTTAACTCATCGTATCATTTCGTTTGAAAATCATTAGTCGAGCAAGTAGACACGATTGAAATGTAAGTACTCCACGTCGGTAGAATTACTATCTCGACGAACGTTTGGAATCTGTTTCGATGGCTCAGTTTACAGCCTCGTGGTTTACGAACATAAAGGACGAGCGTTCGAATCTAACTGGAGTCAACTGTGTTTTATTTGTTTGTTTTATTTACACCTGTGCAGATAATACTTTCAACCTTAATTCGCTACAAATTGTGGAGCTGTAGGCTTTTCTATGTTCCGCAATCTTTCAAAAGATTCTGATTTTATAACAGTCTAATATTTAAACAAACAGACGAATGGTCATAGTAAAAATATTGAAAATGGACGTATTAATTGTAATTACCCTCAACCGCCACCAGGTGTCTCTATAGTTTTCAGCTAAGAGGAACGTATCAGCTGACTGGCATACGTCATAGGCACCAGGGGTCGCTGAAATAATGCGTATACACTGGCAACATAGAGTTACGCACGTTTAGACTGTGAAACAATACTTGGACGACTAGAACTATATCTGTACTGCATATTCGTAAAGAATAAGAAAGAGAAAATTAAACCATGGAGAATGAATTGGTCTGAAACAGACGTGGCGATGTTAGGCGGTCATTTGTTTAAATGGTTCAAATGGCTCTGAGCACTATGGGACTTAACATCTGAGGTCATCAGCCCCTACAACTTAGAACTACTTAAACCTAACTAACCTACGGACATCACACACATCCATTCCCGAGGCAGGATTCGAACCTGCGACCGTAGCGGTCGCGCGGTTCCAGACTGAAGCGCCTAGAAACGCTCGGCCACACCGGCCGGTTAAGTCCCATATTGCTCAGAGCCATTTGAAAAATTTTGTAATAATAATAATAACAGTAATAATAATGATAATAATTTCTCTATTAGTTTGTCTACCAGCTCAGAGAAAAGTGGAAGCATTGATACATTGTTAACTGTTTCCACAAGCATCGACTGAGTTCACAGGCTAATCACACAAGTAAATTACGCTTCACGTGGTTGTAAATCGCCTAAATTACCAAATGAACCTCAAAATCACAAGAAATATACACATCGCTTTACTACTGAGGAAGGATGTAATACACTCCTGGAAATGGAAAAAAGAACACATTGACACCGGTGTGTCAGACCCACCATACTTGCTCCGGACACTGCGAGAGGGCTGTACAAGCAATGATCACATGCACGGCACAGCGGACACACCAGGAACCGCGGTGTTGGCCGTCGAATGGCGCTAGCTGCGCAGCATTTGTGCACCGCCGCCGTCAGTGTCAGTCAGTGTGCCGTGGCATACGGAGCTCCATCGCAGTCTTTAACACTGGTAGCATGCCGCAACAGCGTGGACGCGAACCGTACGTGCAGTTGGCGGACTTTGAGCGAAGGCGTATAGTGGGCATGCGGGAGGCCGGGTGGACGTACCGCCGAATTGCTCAACACGTGGGGCGTGAGGTCTCCACAGTACATCGATGTTGTCGCCAGTGGTCGGTGGAAGGTGCACGTGCCCGTCGACCTGGGACCGGACCGCAGCGACGCACGGATGCACGCCAAGACCGTAGGATCCTACTCAGTACCGTAGGGGACCGCACCGCCACTTCCCAGCAAATTAGGGACACTGTTGCTCCTGGGGTATCGGCGAGGACCATTCGCAACCGTCTCCATGAAGCTGGGCTACGGTCCCGCACACCGTTAGGCCATCTTCCGCTCACGCCCCAACATCGTGCAGCCCGCCTCCAGTGGTGTCGCGACAGGCGTGAATGGAGGGACGAATGGAGACGTGTCGTCTTCAGCGATGAGAGTCGCTTCTGCCTTGGTGCCAATGATGGTCGTATGCGTGTTTGGCGCCGTGCAGGTGAGCGCCACAATCAGGACTGCATACGACCGAGGCACACATGGCCAACACCCGGCATCATGGTGTGGGGAGCGATCTCCTACACTGGCCGTACACCACTGGTGATCTTCGAGGGGACACTGAATAGTGCACGGTACATCCAAACCGTCATCGAACCCATCGTTCTACCTATTCCTAGACCGGCAAGGGAACTTGCTGTTCCAACAGGACAATGCACGTCCACATGTATCCCGTGCCACCCAACGTGCTCTAGAAGGTGTAAGTCAACTACCCTGGCCAGCAAGATCTCCGGATCTGTCCCCCATTGAGCATGTTTGGGACTGGATGAAGCGTCGTCTCACGCGGTCTGCACGTTCAGCACGAACGCTGGTCCAACTGAGGCGCCAGGTGGAAATGGCATGGCAAGCCGTTCCACAAGACTACATCCAGCATCTCTACGATCGTCTCCATGGGAGAATAGCAGCCTGCATTGCTGCGAAAGGTGGATATACACTGTACTAGTGCCGACATTGTGCATGCTCTGTTGCCTGTGTCTATGTGCCTGTGGTTCTGTCAGTGTGATCATGTGATGTATCTGACCCCAGGAATGTGTCAATAAAGTTTCCCCTTCCTGGGACAATGAATTCACGGTGTTCTTATTTCAATTTCCAGGAGTGCATAACGAGGAGCCCACAAAAACATTAAATCAATCTTTTAAAGGTTAGTGGATAGTGAGGAGTTGTTGCCATAAATACAGAAAAATCGCCCGTGTTGGCGAAATTATTTAACTAGCTCATAAAGATCTGAGAACTGGAGGCACTCGACAACCGGGAACGAAAACTCATAGTTGGACACAAGTTATATTACCAAAAAAATGAGTAAATTATTCAGCCTGTCACCTAAATCAGCAGTGGAAAACAATAAGAAAATCTACTCCCACGATTTATTTATGTTAGTTGTTCTGGACAATCACATGGAATAATGTCAAATGTGAAACAAATTGGAAATACATGTGACTCCCAACTGTACCGAATAAAAGCGTCAGGAGCTGATCAACGAACTCCAGTGCCAGACAATGCAAGAAAACCATTCTCCACCGCGGCGTGGCTTGCTGTTAAAGAGAGCGTACGTTCCTAGAACAGCCAAGAAATGTATTATTTTCTTCTACGTGTTTCCCGCAAAAGAACCGTGAATATAAAATTAGAGCGACTCGCGCCAATCGGAGACTTACCGGCAATCAATCTAACCGCGAACCATTCGTGAGTGGACCGGGAAAGGTGAGAAGTGACAGCGGCACACAAAATAGCCTCCACCACGCACTCCAAGGTGGACTGCGGGCTATACATGTGGAAAAGCTTTTCACCGAACATCATGACAAAGGATCTCGTCTGCAAGTGAGAGGTTGCTCTCTTTTCTTTATGAATGAGGTACGTCTGACTAGATAAAAATTTTGGCGAAAAAAATCGAATGGATACTCTAATCCACGTCTTCACCTAGCGGAAAACCACTCAGAGAATGTTTGAGTCTCAGACGCATATAAAGTGGTACGTAACGTTCTCGTAGAGGGCTACTGGAATCAGGAAACCGGTTATGGAGGCCAGCCAAAATATCTGCTGCAATGCCTTTCGCGCAAAATGCAACACATTTAAATAAAGAGAATCAGTGACATAGCAAACAGTGATTAAAAATGTCCGCAGCTCGTGGCCTAGGGGGAGAAGACAGTGTCGCATTGCGCGTCGAGCGAGCAGGTCGTAGTGAACTTCCGCCTGCGCCGCAGCGCCGCTTGTGTCGACGCTACTCTGTCTTGCTTGTGTATCGGCCGGAGTCACATCGTAGTTGCGTAGTCTCCTAAATCTGTTCCTCGTCGAGCTACTGTTCGTTTCAGTTTTGACAAGAGTAAGCGTCGTGTTCAACCTGACTCCTTACAAATTCACGATTGGTTGGCTGATGTTATCCCTGTTACACCTGATCAGGTAGATACTGCTTGCTTTGTGAAGATTTATGATCCCGTTCAAGTAGAACGGCTTCTCTCTCGATCTGGTGCTAAAGTGTCGTTAACACATCGAGATTGTTACGTTAGTCAAGTCCTCCTTGAAAATGCGCCACTTGAGTATACACCGGTTGGAATTCATAACCTTCCTCTTGAAGTGGACGATTCATTTCTTAAAACAGCGTTGCTTCCGTTTGGAGTAATACGGCATATCCGATGTGAACGCTGGTCAGCACAACATCGTTTCTAGTGCTATAATGGTACCGGACTGTGGACATGTGCGTTAAAAGAAATATTCCTTCGCACTTAACTGTTTCTGATTACCGAATCCATATTACGTGTTGTTGTTGTTGTTGTTGTGGTCTTCAGTCCTGAGACTGGTTTGATGCAGCTCTCCGTGCTACTCTAACCTGTGCAAGCTTCTTCATTCCAAGTACCTACTGCAGCCTACATCCTTCTGAATCTGCTTAGTGTACTCATCTCGTGGTCTCCCTCTACGATTTTTACCCTCCACGCTGCACTCCAATGCTAAATTTGTGATCCCTTGATGCCTCAGAACATGTCCTACCAACCGATCCCTTCTTCTAGTCAAGTTGTGCCACAAACTTCTCTTCTCCCCAAATCTACTCAGTACCTCCTCAATAGTTATGTGATCTACCCATCTAATCTTCAGCATTCTTCTGTAGCACCACATTTCGAAAGCTTCTATTCTCTTCTTGTCCAAACTATTTATCGTCCATTTTTCACTTCCATACATGGCTACACTCCATATAAATACTTTCAGAAACGACTTCCTGACAAATCGATACTCGATGTGAAGAAATTTTTCTTCCTCAGAAACGCTTTCCTTGCCATTGTCAGTCTACATTTTATACCCTCTCTACTTCGACCATCATCAGTTATTTTGCTCCCCAAATAGCAAAACTCCTTTGCTACTTTAAGTGTCTCATTTCCTAATCTAATTCCTTCAGCATCACCCGACTTACTTCGACTACATTCCATTATCCTCGTTTTGCTTTTGATGATGTTCATCTTATACCCTCCTTTCAAGACACTGTCCATTCCGTTCAACAGCTCTTCCAAGTCCTTTGCTGTCTCTGACAGAATTACAATGTCATCGGCGAACCACAAAGTTTTTATTTCTTCTCCATGGACTTTAATACCTACTCCGAACTTTTCTTTTGTTTCCTTTACTGCTTGCTTAATATACATACTGAATAGCATCGGGGAGGGGCTACAAACTTGTCTCACTTCCTTCCCAACCACTGCTTCACTTTCATGCCCCTCGACTCTTATAACTGCCATCTGGTTTCCGTACAAATTGTAAATAGTCTTTCGCTCTCTGTATTTTACCCCTGCCACCTTCAGAATTTGAAAGAGAGTATTCCAGTCAACATTGTCAGAAGCTTTCTCTAAGTCTACAAAAACTAGAAACGTAGGTTTTCATTCCCTTAATCTTTCTGCTAAGATAAGTCGTAGGGTCAGTATTGCCTCACGTGTTCCAACATTTCTACGGAATCCAAACTGATCTTCCCCGAGGTCGGCTTCTACCAGTTTTTCCATTCGTCTGTAAAGAATTCGCGTTAGTATTTTGCAGCTGTGACTTAGTAAACTGATAGTTCGGTAATTTCCACATCTGTCAACACCTGCTTTCTTTGGGATTGGAATTATATATTCTTCTTGAAGTCTGAGGGAATTTCGTCTGTCTTATACATCTTGCTCACTAGATGGTAGAGTTTTGTCAGGACTGACTGTCCCAAGGCTGTCAGTAATTCTAATGGAATGTAGTCTACTCCCGAGGCGTTATTTCGACTTAGGTCTTTCAGTGCTCTGTCAAACTCTTCACGCAGTGTCGTATCTCCTATTTTATCTTCATCTACATTCTCTTCCATTTCCATAATATTGTCCTCAAGAACATCGATCCTGTGTAGATCCTCTATATACGCCTTCCACCTTTCTGCTTTTCCTTCTTTGCTTAGAACTGCCTTTCCATCTGAGCTCTTGATATTCTTGCAAGTGGTTCTCTTTTCTCCAAAGGTCTCTTTAATTTTCCTGTAGGCAGAATCTATCTTACCCCTAGTGAGACAAGCGTCTGCATCCTTACATCTGTCCTCTAGCCATCCCTGCTTAGCCATTTGCACTTCCTGTCGATCTCATTTTTGAGACGATTGTATGTCTTTTTCCTGCTTCACTTACTGCATTTTTGTATTTTCTCCTCTCACCAATTAAATTCAGTATCTCCTGTTACCCAAGGATTTCTACTAGCCCTCGTCTTTTTACCTACTTGATCCTCTGCTGACTTCACTATTTCATTCCTCAAAGCTACCCATTCTTCTTCTACTGTATTTATTTCCCCCATTCCTGTCAATTGTTCCCTTATGCTCTCCCTGAAACTCTGTAAAACCTTTGGTTCTTTCAGTTTATCCAGGTCCCATCTCCTTAAATTCACACCTTTTTGCAGTTTCTTCAGTTTTAATCTACAGTTCATAACCAATAGATTGTGGTCATTGTCCACATCTGCCCCTGGAAATGTCTTACAATTTAAAACCTGGTTCCTAAGTCTCTGTCTTACCATTATATAATCTATCTGATACCTTCTAGCATCTCCAGGGTTCTTCCATGTATACAACCTTCTTTCATGATTCTTGAACCGAGTGTATGCAGGGCAAAAAGGAACACGGTTTCTCTGTAACTAAGCCGGTCATCTCAGATCTGATAAATGGCACCGTGCTACTGTTCTGACGTAGTCTTATCAAAAACGTCTTCCTTTAACGTTAGCAGACATAGTATCTTCGCAGTCAACTGTCAGTCAATCTCCTGCTTTAAGCGATGTAGGGGCGACATTACCCCCTACTCCTCGCGAATTTCCACTGTTACGGCGCGTCTCAGAGGGAACGACGGCTCCTGCAGCGCAAGTCAAACCCCGCGCCGGCGGACAGAGGGTGCAACTTAGCTACATAGTTTTCTTTCTTCTTTGATTAGGTTAAGAATACGTGTAGGAAGATTCTGCATGTCGTCGCTTGCTGTAATGATAAATATACACATGAATGATGCTAAATCTTATTATCTTTACGCAAAGAAATGCATTATCTTCGCTATAACCTTCAAATCCTTAATTTTGTATATGAAATTGGTGAATTTTCTCATGGAAGTTTTGTTGACTAAGCCTCCTGGACACTTTCACAACTCAAACTAATAATCAAATTAATTAGTTTAAGAAGACGTAGCCTTAAATTGCTTGTGCACCCATGTACGACAACAATAAACTATAAACAGTGGAGCGTTGAGGAAGTATGAATGAGAACAGTGGAGTATTTAAGTTTACAAAATAATGACAAGTTTTATTAATCCTTTTGTAAGTACAACTAGCTGATAAAGTTTATACAAAAATCACAAACACAAATCAGAAAAGGCAATAGTATTTGTTTGGCAAAGCATTCATTGGGATGGAAGCTATACAAAGTCTCCCTTGAATCAATCCTTTTACAACACAATATGACTTTGTTGACATGAATCCACTGCGAGGCCCAACTTTATTCAAATGGAATAAACTACGACCAAGTATACCACAAACTGTGGTTCACCTGATACCAGGAAGCTGCGAATAACATTTAACAAACTTCCACCGGCGCAGCAGTGTCTTAGCCTTTGACTTTGATTCAGGCGGCAGCAGGAAACGGCACGCTTTGCACGGGGAGCGGTGCGCTAGGCAGCCGTAGAGTTCTGACGTGTCCACGAAAATGTGAGAACTGAGCGGTCTGCCGTTCTGATTATCAGAACGCGGAAAACTTCCCTTTCAGATCACTGAAATCCCGGAAGATTTCAGTGTGAGGTGCACCCGTTGACTGTTCTGGCTTCCTGTAACTCTGGATCGCATTTGAACTTCCTTGTCAACCTTCCGTCTTCTACTGAGGAACGCAGATTCGCTAGAGTCTCTTGCGACACTCTGTCCCCGATAAAAAACATTCCAGTTGTTCCTGAAATTTTATCTTTCAGTTAAAGCAATAACTCATGATGTGCCTTAAGAATTTTAAATACGTGCAGTTTACATCTAAGTAAACCATTTCAGTCTTTCTATTAATAATTACCAATTGCGTGAAAGTTTGACGTAGTGATGAAAGTGCAGCACTTTTAATTTTTCTGCTATGTTTACCACATATGGTAGGTTATATGTTGGTTTCAGTGAAGGTAGCCACGTTGTAACTGGATATACTGCACAACAGATTTGAATACGTCTATCTCTCTACCCTTCGGCCGTGTTGTTCATTGCTAAGCAAGAAAAAATTTTAAATAGGAAATGCTCACCATTTACAAAACTAGAGTCTTTTAATGCCTGCTTGTGGTGCATGTGAAAATTAATGTAATAGGGGTGTATTCTACAAGCTCATTATCATAGCAATACCGCTATATAATTATAGCTCAGAACAGTCCATGTTCACCAATGTTGCTGTCATACCATTTAGCACACTCTACTTCTTTCTTCACAACACTTCCCAGACCGTTAACAAAATCACGGTACAAGTTGTAATGAAAGACAAGGACGTCACCAACATCTGAATATCCAAGGGAACGAAGCCGTAAAGTTGATGAGTGGGACTCTGACTATGGGCCAGGCGGTAGAAGCGGCGCAGCTCTATCGTTTCTGCGCTGCGGAGAGTCGAACCCAGGAGTAGTCGGCACAGGACAGAAGCTGTCTGCGCCGCCTCTCTGGACAGCGCGTGTGAGGTCGCTATCACCATTAACACCTGCGACGACTGCCACGATAGAACCAAAATCTGTATCACCACTGGTTGTTTCTGCTGCTGTGTTAAGACTGTGGCAACTGCATTCCAAGAAGTACCGCACAGTACTGCCATCATGAATAAAGCTAGCGGTACCTGGTGCGCTGAAAGAACCTCCTGGGACAGCTGGCACAGTGCTGAGTAGACTCTCCTCAGCTTGCGGTAGCGATCTGCAAGTGGTCGCCGCTGGCATCTCACTTGGGCTGTAGCTCTCAGACACTGGTTGAGCTGGCGCAAGTCACTCCGCACAAGAAGAACGAGCCCCGCATACCTGGAAACAGCTGTAGGTATAATACCACTGGAGAACAATGATAACATTTATGCCCAGTTCATGCCGTGCCACAGATATTCCAACGTCACAGCAGCTACATGTAGCACGAAACACCCTGCATACACCACTTGGCAGAATATCCTCACCGCCCTGCTGGATAAATGGCGCGACTCCAGGACGCCACTGTCCCGATAAGACAACAGAGTGACGATCCTCTGGTAGTCGTGGGGGTTCCAAAACAGGTCTGCGGCGACCGCCATCTCCACGGAGACGCAGTGTATCACCATGTAGGTTACCAACCACAGAAAAGTGATGGAATCATTTTTTTTTTAGTGTTCACAGCTTGCAACCTGTTTACCGTAAGCGCTGTTATTGCCAGGCTCATGACGAGAATAGCAGCTGCGTACAGAGTACCAGCACGTGTCCTCCGTATTTCACACCTGTCAGTGTCCACTGTGAATGGCGTCAGCCCGAAAATCCTGCAGATAGCGTGGTATGGTGCTGCAGATCTTAAGACGTCTCTTCTATTGGCCAGTTCAACGTCGGCTACCATTCCAGGGTACCTTCGTTACCTGTCATGAAAGAAAAAAGTTCCCGAGTTATAGCTGCTTGCATTACACACAGAATTAATCTAAAAATCTCAAGATAGATTTGATTAATAGAGTAAACTCAGTCCTGAGATAGCACTTCCAACATAAATGTGTTTTCCTTAACGAATGTTTTCACAAACCATGATGAAATTGAGTGACGATAGACATGATTAATAAGCGCTGTCATAATTATTCCTTTCCTAAATGTAACATCAGTACAAAGGTATAGCCAACGTAAAAACACAAAAAGTAGACCATCCAGTATAGTTGCCGCATCTCTGGAAACTGCAAATAGTGAGAACTAAGATGACTCGAAAAAAAAAAAAATGGGTCTGAGCACTATGGGACTCAACTGCTGTGGTCATTAGTCCACTAGAACTTAGAACTACTTCAACCTAACTAACCTAAGGACATCACAAACATCCATGCCCGGGGCAGGATTCGAACCTGCGACCGTAGCAGTCGCACGGTTCCTGACTGCGCGCCTAGAACCGCGAGACCACCGCGGCCGGCTAAGATGACTCGAATCACTCACAAATTGTTGAGTATGATGTGTAAGTAAATCTTGGTTGTTTGGTCATATGTTCATTTAACAAAATTGAGAAGACTGACTTTGCTATAATACGTTTATTAAGTACTACAAGTAATTTTACTGGTTCGTAAAAACCACCTATAAAGCACAATGCAAAGTTTATTGTTTTGAGTAATTTTGAGGTGTCTTGGTTATATAAGAGACAGAAAATGAAAGATTTAAACATTCTGGATAAAGTAACTAAATAAACGAAGGTAAATAAGACATTAATGAAAGAAAGTTACGTGGAAATATTTTATCACAATAGGGAAAATTACATCTCCTTAGGGATGGAAGCAGTGGTTGCCACTTGAAGGAGCAGTGTCAACAGTCATAAAGATAACCCAAGCAAACCTGAATCATCTGGAAGAATGGAAATGCATACAACATTTCTCCCATATACGAGTTTAGATCCCCCCCCCCCGTCGCCCCCCCCCCCCCCCCCCGGGCGGCTATGAACCATGGATGTTAGTTTGATGCAGCTCTCCATGCTACTCTATCCTGTACAAGCTCCTTCATCTCCCAGTACGTACTGCAGCCTACATCCTTCTGAATCTGCTTGGTGTATTCATCTCCTGGTCTCCCTCTACGATTTTTACCCTCCACGCTGCCCTCCAATGCTAAATTGGTAATCCTTTGATGCCTTAGAACATGACTAGAAGAAGAGATCGGTTGGTAGGATAAATTGTGCCTCAAACTCTTCTGCCGGCCGCTGGTGGCCGAGCGGTTCTGGCTCTACAGTCTGGAACCGCGCGACCGTACGGTCGCAGGTTCGAATCCTGCCTCGGGCATGGATGTGTGTGTTGTCCTTAAGTTAGTTAGGTTTAAGTAGTTCTAAGTTCTAGGGGACTTATGACCTCAGCAGTTGAGTCCCATAGTGCTCAGAGCCATTTGAACCATTTTTTTCAAACTCCTCTTCTCCCCAATCCTATTCAATACCTCCTTATTAGTTATGTGATCTACCCATCTAATCTTCAGCATTCTTCTGTAGCACCATATTTCGAAAGCTTCTATTCTCTTCTTGTCCAAACTATTTATCGTCCATGTTTCACTTCCATACATGGCTACACTCCACACAAATACTTTCAGAAACGACTTCCTGACATTTAAATCTATACTCGATGTTAACAAATTTCTCGTTTCCAGAAACGCTTTCGTTGCCATTGCCAGTCTACTTTTTATATCCTCTCTACTTCGACCATCATCAGTTATTTTGCTCCCCAAATAGCAGAACTCCTTTACTACTTTAAGTCTCATTTCCTAATCTAATTCCCTCAGCATCATCATACTTAATTCGACTACATTCCATTATCCTCGTTTTGCTTTCGTTGATGTTCATCTTATATCCTCCCTTCAAGACACTGTCCATTCCGTTCAACTGCTTTTCCAAGTACTTTGCTGTCTCTGACAGAATTACAATGTCATCGACGAACCTTAAAGCTTTTATTTCTTCTCCATGTATTTTAATACCTATTCCGAATTTTTCTTTTGTTTTCTTTATTCCTTGCTCAATATACATATTAAATAACATCGGGAGAGGCTACAACCCTGTCTCACCTCCTTCCCAACCACTGCTTCCCTTTCATGCCCCTCGACTCTTATAACTGCTATATGGATTCAGTACAAATTGTAAATAGCCTTTCGCACCCTTTATTCCATTCAACATTGTCAAAAGCTTTCTCTAACTCTACAAATGCTAGAAACGAAGGTTTGCCTTTTCTTAATCTAGCTTCCAGGATAAGTCGTACGGTCAGTATTGCCTCACGTGTTCCCTTATTTCTACGGAATCCAAACCGATCATCCCTGAGGTCGGCTTCTACCAGTTTTTCCATTCGTCTGTAAAGAGTTCGCGTTAGTATTAGGCAGCCGTGACTTATTAAACTGATAGTTCGGTAATTTCCACATCTGTCAACGCCTGCTTTCTTCGGGATTGGAATTATTATATTCTTCTTGAAGTCTGAGGGTATTTCGCCTGTCTCATTCATTTTGCTCATCAGATGGTAGTGTTTTGTCAGGAATGGCTCTCCCAAGGCCGTCAGTAGTTCTAATGGAATGTTGTCTACTCCCGGGGCCTTATTTCGACTTAGGTCTTTCAGTGCTCTATCAAACTCTTCACGCAGTATCATTTCTCCCATTTCATCTTCATCTACATCCTCTTCCCTCTCTATAACATTGCCCTCAAGTACATCACCCTTGTATAGTCCCTCTATGTACACCCTCCACCTTTCTGCTTTCCCTTCTTTTTGCTTAGAACTGGGTTTCCATCTGAGCTCTTGATATTCATACAAGTTGTTCTCTTTTCTCCAAAGGTCTCTTTAATTTTCCTGTAGGCAGTATCTATCTTAACCCTAGTGAGATAAGTCTCTACATCCGTACATTTGTCCTCTAGCCATGGCTGCTTAGCCATTTTGCACTTCCTGTCGATCTCATTTTTGAGACGTTTGTATTCCTTTTTGCCTGCTTCATTTACTGCATTTTTATATTTTCTCCTTTCATCAATTAAATTCAGTATTTCTTCTGTTACCCAAGGATTTCTACTAGCCCTCGTCTTTTTACCTACTTGATCCTCTGCTGCCTTCACTACTTCATCCCTCAAAGCTACCCATTCTTCTTCTACTGTATTTCTTTCCACCATTCCTCTCAATTGTTCCCTTATGCTCCCCTGAAACTCTGTACAACCTCTGGTTTAGTCAGTTTATCCAGGTCCCATCTCCTTCAGTTCCCACCTTTTTGCAGTTTCTTCAGTTTTAATCTACAGGTCATAACCAATAGATTGTGGTCAGAATCCACATCTGCCCCTGGAAATGTCTTACAATTTAAAACCTGGTTCCTAAATCTCTGTCTTACCATTATATAATCTATCTGGAACCTGTCAGTACCTCCAGGCTTCTTCCATGTATACAACCTCCTTTTATGATTCTTCAACCAAGTGTTAGTTAGCTATGATTAAGTTGTACTCTGTACAAAATTCTACCAGGCGGCTTCTTCTTTCATTTCTTACCCGCAATCCATAATCGCCTACTACGTTTCCTTCTCTTCGATTTCCTACTATCGAATTCCAGTCACCCATGACTACTAAATTTTCGTCTCCCTTCATTATCTTATTAATTTTTTGTTTAATTTCATCATACATTTCTTCAATTTCTTCGTCATCTGCAGAGCTAGTTGTCATATAGACTTGTACTACTGTCGTAGGCGTGGGCTTCGTGTCTGTCTTGGCCACAGTAATGCTTCCATATGCTGTTTGTAGTAGCTTACCCGCACTCCTATTTTTTTAATTCATTATTAAACTTACTCCTGCATTACCCCTATTTGATTTTGTATTTATAACTCTGTATTCACATGACCAAAAGTCTTGTTCCTCCTGCCACCGAAATTCACTAATTCCCACTATATATAACTTTAAGCTATCCATTTCCCTTTTTAAATTTTCTGACCTACCTGGCCGATTAAGGGATCTGAGATTCCACGCTCCGATCCGTAGAACGCCAGTATTCTTTCTCCTGTTAACGACGTCCTTCTGAGTAGTCCCCGCCCGGAGATCCGAATGAAGGACTATTTTACCTCTGGAATATTTTACCCAAGAGGACGCCAACATCATTTATCCATACAGTAAAGCTGCATGCCCTCGGGAAAAATTACGGCCGTAGTTTCCCCTTGCTTTCAGCCGTTCGCAGTACCAGCACAGCAAGGCCGTTTTGGTTAGTTTTACAAGGCCAGATCAGTTAATCACCCAGACTGTTTCCCCTGCAACTACTGAAAAGGCTGCTGCCCATCTTCAGGAACCATACGTTTGTCTGGCCTCTCAACAGGTACCGCTCCGTTGTGGTTGCACCTACGGTACGGCTATCTTTATCGCTGAGGCACGCAAGCCTCCCCACCAACGGCAAGGTCTATGGTTCATGGGTTAACCACTACGCCAAAGTTTCACTCGCCGCTTCAGTCAGTAAGCTATTGACAAAGTTCTTTGGAATGTGCTGAAAACAGTATATGTAACTTATACGTTGCATGAAAAGTAACTGGTGTGGAATAGTGCACACCCGAGGTAATCGGACTCTGCAGTGCTGATACCACTGATGAGTGATATGTGTCCCAATTGCAGTCTGTAATTAAATAAGAATAATATTATGTATTGGACAGTTTCTGCATGTCAGCCTAATTCTGTCACCAATCATGCACAAGTTCCGTTTAGCTGCACATTCAACTTATCTTTCGTATCCCACTACTTTAAAGACTTTTTCCATTTCAGTTTTATTGATGTCTACCTCACAAGGTATAAAGTAATCCCAGAGAGCAACCCATCGCAACTTTAACGTAGCACACTCACTCCATCAGAAGTGAAGTCTCCAACTCATTCTCTTCCCGCAGAGCTGAAATATTACGTATCTCCTAGTTGTTCTTCGTCACTTTTGCGTTTTCCCAGACCCATGCAGTATCGACATTGTTATATAGATTGAAGCAATGTTAGTGACTGCTGGCGATCGGATTCCCTTCCTGACCCCATCGCTCCCTTTGGGATAGAGTGTGCGTATCAAATCTGACTGTGTCTAGTGTACAGCTCATGCGAGAACATTCTTCTAAATGTTTACGTAGCAGGTATCTGACGCGGGACGGAGGTTACAGCGCAGTATCTACACAGGTGGATGTGGGAATCCGCATAAAAGCCACCTCTATGCTGGCTGGCTGAAGAGTGCTCATAGGTAATCCATTAGGAAAATTGTACCTGAGCCAGGGTCACCTTCCCGAATCAGTAAAGCAGTGCGTTAACTCACTCGGATATCTGAGCTGGTACGTACCTCCTACTTACTACATTCCAGGTATCAGCTATTCCCAACGTAAGCATCGCACATCCGTTTTCAAGCAACATTCCTCCCAACACTTTCCTAATCTTGACTCCTTACCTATAGTTTCGATCAGCCCCGTTTTCACCAGCCAGTTATGGAAGATATCAGGACTAAGTGGAAGAAAGATAATATGTTTAGGCAACGTGAAACTCGAAGAATCTTGAGTGTGAAACTCATACTGTAGATAGATTTATCACTTCTGGATTCCATAAATTTCATAATGAAAGGTATTTTATGACTAGGAAAATGTTTGTGGTCCGAGTCGGATATTCGATAGAATTTCATGTACACTCCCTTGGAGGCACAGAATGTATTCGTTAACTTAATATGGAGTTCATCGAAGATTAGTACTTTATTTGACCTAAAAATAATCCTTTACAGTCAAGTGAAGAACCTTTACTGAAAATAGTGTCCACTTGCAGTCAGCATGATTTATTACTCCATGCTATGAAAGTCAGCTAAATTCGTTGTAATATTATCACCTAACTGTTTCTGTTACTAAGCATTTGGGTCTTACAGTGTTTACCAATCTCATTGTACATCAGTGTATCTATCTCGCTGTGCTTGCTGAGAGTAAGTTGCTCCTATTCAGATCAATGCAATCATGACGACAAAAATTAGTCTGAAAGTGAGTCATGAAACATACTTTACAAGAAATAGCTGGATAAAAATCTTCAGTACTAACATAAAGTCAGTGCAACAGTATTTAAATGCAGTCTGTAGTATAAGATACATTGGTGTAATAACAAGTGAGGTCCGCAGCTCGTGGTAGTGCGGTAGCGTTCTCGCTTCCCACGCCCGAGTTCCCGGGTTTGATTCCCGGCGGGGTCAGGGATTTTCTCTGCCTCGTGATGACTGGGTGTTGTGTGATGTCCTTAGGTTAGTTAGGTTTAAGTAGTTCTAAGTTCGAGGGGACTGATGACCATAGATGTTAAGTCCCATAGCGCTCAGAGCCATTTGAACCATTTTGAACAAGTGAGGAAAATGGTGCTTGTAGAAAGTTACGTCAACACACAAGTTTCAGAGTAGAGAAAAATAAAGGTAGAAGATAGAATGTCATGCCAAGAATGGCTGTTATGTTAGAAGCTGATGGAAGTTTTAATAACTGTTTCTCAATAAATGTATAGGAAAAACAAACAACCCTGACAACATGAAGTGCTGGTAGGAAACTGTGGTCGAATCCTTTTAGGTATTAAGAACTAATTGTGTCATGGCTGTATTCCATGTACAAAAGAACGTCACTGGCCGTTAAAAATACAACGACAGGAAGAATACGAAGTAGCTGAGTTGTACTTATTGTGCATGTGCAGTGTAACAGGAGAACATGTGATTCTAGAGCTCTAACACCAACGAAATCGGCAGAGCACCGATTCTAACTGAGCTTCGATGACACATACAGGTATGTCAGTAGCGTATCAGTGGGCATATACGAAGCAGAAAATCACTGGCATCAGCAGTGTCAGGTTTCAGCAGATAACATTGTGCTTACTGTGTATATTTAAGGTCATCCCTGTGGAAGGGGGGAGGGGACAGGAGTGGTGCGGAGCGGATGGGAGTGGAGGTCTGGCAATTGTGTCGTCATGTTCTAGGTCAATAACCTCATGACTCCACTGTTCTTGGACAATAGGGCTCATTTGGTTGTGGGTCCTCTATGTACTAATAAATAGACAAGAGACTGAAAAGCGACTCTTCTCAATATTTTTAGCCTCTGGGTCTCATGTGCTCGACTGACAACACAATTGTGTTGAGCAAGTTGAACACAGAAGACTTTAACAATTGTATTTGCAGTTAAAATCTATCAGAGAAGTGTACACACAGACCTCTGGGGGGACCTTAGCATGACTAGCTAACAGAAACTCTTTTAAGTTTTCCATTGTGGTTTGACCTTCTTCTGTTCATTGAAACTCCAGATCTTTATTCAACAAGTGAATGAGTGGTCATGGCATAATAGGAAAGCTCAATTTTATTTTCCTACAGCAGTTTGTTAATCTTGAAAGCCACTATATCTTTCTCGTCATTGGAAGTGTTGGATACTTCACACTGCCTCCATTAACCTCAGTTGTGTTTTCCACACTCGATAATTACACGCTCCAAATAATTTACTTGCTTCAATGCATAATGTCCCATTTCTATGCTTAATGTGAGGCATGATGAATGAGACCTTTTAAAAACTTCCTTTTACCACTGAATTTTTTGATTTATATCCTTTGCGAATTCCGTAATGTCATCGAGATTCACTATACACTTCTATCGCCTCAATCTCCTCAAAACTCCATCCAACAGTCGTTGAAACGTGATTGGTCATTTTTCGAACCACATGGCACTCACTGATACTGGTAATGACTCAAATGAACTATAACCGTAGTTTTTGCTCGGTTCTCTTGTCCTACACGATTGATAATATTCATGTGGAGAAATATTTACAATGTGCAAAGTTCTCTAAAGTTTCCATAACTTTCGGTACTGTAATCGTACCTGCAGTGAGGTACCGGTAGTCATACGAGATGCGATATTTACTTTCCTATCTGAAGATATCTGAGACGCTGTTACGAATGGTGTACGCTACAGACTTGTAGTTTCCTCAGTGATTGCTGGTGAACAACCCTTCCATTACTAACTATAAGTGGGTTAACCTATGTGGCTTCTGATGCAAAGGTGATTGGTTTCAGACTGGAATCCTATGCTTCACCAAAGTTGCTGGTAGTGGACCGAAAGGATTAAAAAGCCCCTTGAATTCCATAAATTGCTTTTCTACTTTTTCCAATCATTCAATATTTGCCACTTGTGTGCATCATGCATTTATATCAGTGGCTTGCCCGTGGACGGAGTTTGAAATTATCCTGTCTATATCTTCATTGTCTAGAACATCCAAACAGGCAATCAATAATCTTTACAGAGGATCAAGGCCTCAATATCAAAATTATCAACATTGATCAGCATTACTTGTTCACCATTTTTTTCACATACACACCACTGCATATAAAACAACGTTATCTATACAGCTCATCATTCTCATATAGCGCTTCTAATACACCCAAGAACTTTGCAGCTAATTCTGTTCCTACATTTACCTGAAGTATCTATCTTGTACCGTGCGGTACTTTGTCACGTAAACTGAGCCTTAATGACTTTGCAATCCCACATTTCTTACACTATAGTTGGCAACACTCCCTTCACATATGACCCAAACGTACGCAGCGATGGAAATTCACATTTTTAGAGGATACAGTCCTCCTATTGAGACCTTAATCGCTATACCAATTTCTTCCAATACACTGGCTTGGGGACCGATGACGGTAGCAGTCTGGTCCCTTCAATCCCACAAACCAACCAACCAACACTGGGTTGACGTTCAGAATCAGCCAGGTTCTTCAGAAATTCTTCACTGACATTAGAGAACCTCTATTGCACTGTGTTCTGCTTCCTGTAAAATGGTTTCATTTGCTCAACATATCGCTGCACTGGTAGGTGTTAACATTGCTCCTTAATATTATATGTACAATATTTTCGACAGACTCATTTTGCTTTCATGCTACGACATTGAAATGTTTTCGATAGAATCTAACAGTATCTTCTTTCTGAATACGTTGTACCAGACCCTTCTTGAGTCCCTCAAACCCAGTTTCTTAAGCCATCATGTTGACGGAACGTGATGCTCTGTAATAATTGCTTTTCTCTCCAGAATCCCGTCTTTGGCGTTGTTGATATATTATCCTCTCCTGCCTCTCCAGAAGACGATTAAGCAATTCAGCGATAGCTGAATCTACACGGCAGCAGTCAAAAAGACTAAATTATATCCTCTTTCACAGCCCTAAACCCTCTGTGCATATCTGTCTTATCTGTTCTCTGATGAGCTACCTATTGCTACAAGAACTGATCTGCTCTCTGAGTGTGTTCTTCACTCATACACTGAGTGGTTTTTATACAATATAGAAAAAAAGAACCGAAAGGAAAAAAGGTAAATATGCCGGAAGGTAACACTGAAACACTACTTCTAATGCTTGTGTCTGATCATAAGCCTCTTGGACTCAAATGGCTGCCTAGCATTGTGACCATACGTAGAACACGTACAGCAAATCGGCGGGGCTAATTGTGTACAGGAAGCTCTGTTGACTAACAGTTTAGATTGTGCACACCATACTGATTGCATGCCTCCGCAGTCCTCCTCAGTATTCCCCGAAGTTGAGCCACTTCTGCAAGTGACTCTGTCATTCTACGAGAAGCTACACACAAATTCCAATACCAAGCGAGGCGTTTCACTGTCGCACCTGCCAACACCTCATGAGAAGGGGAAAGAGCGGCCTCAGGACAGACTCTACTGTGATGGTGACGATGTACGTTGTTCCTTCCGCCTGTATTCGCCAAAAAGTACTTATATCATCAGTTGTGACGAAGGCTCCAGCACCCCTCATGCCAGCTGCAGCGAAGCATTGGGATGGTGCATAAATCAAGTACCCCACTAACAGCTGTAGTGATTATGAGCGTTGTTTACACGAGTGGAGGATCTGAAGCTAGTAATATGTCCACTGGTAGTAACTTTTCTCGTATGTTAAAGCCTGCTAAGAGTTTTAGTAATAACTGTATCTCACTGAAAGTTTCAGAGAAACTCAGAAGCCACAATAATGTAATGAGGTAGTGAAGAAAGTAAGATCAAGTCTTATTAGATATTAAGAACTCATTGTATCGTGAGCATATACAAAGTGAAGTGGGAAAAGTATACTGCAGGACTTTAAAAAGAGAGTAACACAAAGCATAAGATAATATTTAATTGTGTTTATAGTGCGACAGTACGTATACAGTTACGGCAGAGGAAAACTTGATTAAATTTTTTCGTTGTTCGAGGACAGACAGAGTGCAGTATAGCTTCAGTACGGCGCTCTTGCTCAGGTACACCAGTGCCGATTATGGTAATACTGAGTGCTGTTTGGCCACGCAGCAGAACTGGAACCATGTGCATACCAGTTAGTACGTCTGAAAGTTATTTGCTGTGAACAGATCGTTCTCACATAAAAATATTCCAGCATAATCAGTAGCAACAGCACAGCATGAATAAATCGTGCCAGCAGAAATATGCTAAAGTAAAACTAAACCACTGGAACAAATATTGGGATGATTTCCTAATACTAAAAAATCGTCTTACTTGAAATAAAAATGCTAATCCATTCATTATAATGACAATGCTCTATTTTAAACTTTCGCAAGAACAAAAAAACTGCCAGGAAACCAAAAGCTTTACATTCTTCGCAAAAGTCATACGATTCAATCATTTTACTGTTACGCAAATTGAAATGAATTAAACGGAAGTTACCTAAACTTATTCCATGTCCGACAAACAACTACTCTCCGCTCTATATCTGAGCCAAAGACTCATAAATTCAGAGATACCGCTGTCACTGTCGTGAGTCAGCTATTTCACACATGTCACAGACGACTGCTTCACCCTCGTAACATGAAATTTCCACTCATTCTGAAACAATCCGCAAATAAATGTCCAGCCCACCTATAAAAGTCCATCTTTTAAGTGATGGAAATGTGGAAGAAACTTTAACTTATTTATTTCATTAGTTATAGCATTTGTGTTTTTGCCATCATTAGCGAGTGTCAGACGTCGGCCTCGGAGTGTTAGTGAAGCTCTGAACTCAGTGAGCAGCCTGCAGACACTGGGCAGTTTACACCAGTGGCAGGCTGAGGTGAGGTGTCACGGCGTCAGTACCCGGGCAGGTGGAGAACTGCGAGGTCAGGCCCCTGGGCCACCATCAAGCTCCTGTGGAGGCGAGGAGAAGTAGGCACGATGTTGTGAGTGTGCTGAGGTATCCCAGTGTGGACAGGAGCGACAATGGCCTGCAGAACTAGAGTGTGTCGGCACAGGACAGCACAAGACAACGTGCGATAGGGATGCAACATCTCTCCGGTGTGAACCAGTGGGTGCTCCCCAGGCTGCAGGCAACAGTTCGGCACACTGCAGCATCAAGCCTGGGTCCTGCTAGTAGCAGCTGGTGGAGGCCACGTCTAGTAGTGGCAGCTAGATGAACCATACTAGGACGGTGAGTGGCATGGAGCATTTCTCCAACTCTGCTGGCAGTGGCTGATACTGCCTGGCCAAAATTACCGGAGGTTTACCTACGAAAGGTTTGCTGAGCCAGCATATCTTGTCAGACAGGACAGACAATAGCCAAGTTTTGGGCCAGGACATGTGCTAACCCTGGTAAGGGTTATTACAGCCTGGCTCCTTTGCTTCTGCTGTGTCATCAGTGTTTGGCCGTGGTGGAAGCAGTGAGTACTAGATGTGTGGTAACTTTGTATATAACAACGCCTGGATGGTGATTTTTGCTTCGTTAGCCCAGGCCATCCAAAGCTTCCAGCCACAGAACGTCTAAGCACCCTCCTCTCTCCAGCTATTCTGAACCTTCTTGCGTCAAGGAATGATACATTATCTCTCCCATAAAAGTACAAATAAACCGTGGCACAAAAAAGTGTGATATTTAGAACACTGAGCTTCCTCCTCTGGCGGTAACAATGGCTCTAAACACGCGGGGTATGGAGTCGAAATAGAGTTTGATTACGGGTATGGTTACGACATATCATTGTGCTTCTACACTGTCCTGGACTTCATTACTGTTGTGTCTAGACAAGACAGCCTAGACACAATGAGAGGAAGCCGACAGGCACGCGCTAAGCCAAAGAGGGTGCGTGAGGTCTGAAACAGGATACGTAATGATTGCTATAAAGAAAAGTACGTAGCTTCTGTAATACTTAACCTTAATCCATCCTTTTGGTACATCTGGAGATTGTGGCGATACAAGTGAGACTCTTTAGATACATGCAATGTTACTAATGGCGCCTTGCTAGGTCGTATCCATTGACTTAGCTGAAGGCTATTCTAACTATTGGCTCGGCTAATGAGCAATGCTTCGTCCATGTAGTCGCTAGCAAAGTCGTCCGTACAACTGGGCGAGTGCTAGTCCGTATCTCGAGACCTGCCTTGTGGTGGCGCTCGGTCTGCGATCACACAGTGGCGACACGCGGGTCCGACATGTACTAATGGACCGCGGCCGATTTAAAGCTATCACCTAGCAAGTGTGGTGTCTGGCGGTGACACCACAATTACCACAGTGGTTGGTTACTAATGACGGAATGCCAATGTCTAGGGAACTTATTACTAGATAATTTAACTAGATGACTCATCTCCAGATTATGGTAAGCTGGGTGAGCGTTGAATATCAACAGTATCAAGGCAGGTCATGACGGGACTGGCAGCCTGTGGCTTCGTAGTGACTTCTTTCTGCATGTTGTTATGGGGCCACCGGCCCGAGTAAAAATACAATAATTATTCGTCATATTATCGACTATGCAAACCAGAAATTATCGTGTAGGTTACCCAGCAACACCCCATAACAATACGCCGTGTGCTGCGTCCAGTGACAGTATCGTCTTCATTTCAGAGCCTTCCACACACGGATACGTCTCTCGTGACACTATATGTGGAACAGAGAGTCGTCTGGAAAGATGCCGTGGTGCCACTCCTGCCTCCGTTACTGCCATACGTCAGCTGGTGAGCCTCCCTCTGCTCCTCCAAGAGTGGTCGCCGTGCCGATATTCCGTGGTGGTCCGCACGTCGTTGCACTGTGCTTGCTGCAAGAAAGCATTTCCTGACTCAAAGCAATCATTTCCTGACTCAAGGTAATGATACTACACGATGTTGTAGGGACTCTAGTTCCCTGTGACCATTGAGATCCTGCCTGACACGCTCGCTACCCTCTTAACAAATGACACTGCCATGGCAGGCTTAGTTTTGCGTTTTATTCGGGCAGGTGGTTTTAATCACGTAATCTGAGTGTTAGATATGTTATTTTTGTTTTGAGTGCGGCCTTTGGCCTACGATTTTAGACTGAGTTTTAGTGTGTTTCTTGGTGGTCGCCTTTTCCTTTTCTTTATCTCTATGGTCAGCCAACCACTGTCACTCTCTGTGCGATTTTAATTCGTTTTGTCTGATCTCTGTCTGCGTCTTTCTTGTCCTGTGTCGTCTGTTGTCGTCTTCATCCTTCGTTATTATTCTGTGTGGGTGTTTGCAGTTCTGGAAAAAACGGACCGATGACCAACGCCGTCTGGTCCTTTCAGTCTCACAAACCAACCAACCATTGAGATCCGTGGTGTTGAGTATAGCCCTTCCGAAGCTATCAGTTTCATATTTACCCGGCAGTCGTTGGATGCCAATCGATGCGTGCAGCAACATTGCGGAATGATAAATTGCAGACCCGATAGGTCACCATACTGCTGCAGTCGAACTCCTAAATTTGTTGGTCCTTCCAAAATAAATTTTGACAACTAACATTCACAGGCAATTTATGAATGAGAAACGCGCTATGTAACCTTTCCTTGCATACAGAATGTAGATGGCGTTAGTTTTACCTATTCCAGGTGGTTCTGCTGAAAGGACAACTACTTGCATAGCCAAGTCTGTGGTACAAATACACTTCATGCCAAATGGTCGTTTATTGCATGCCATCTTCATGTTCGTGTTGTTTCTATTTTAATGTGCAGCGGCGTACAAATATTTCTTATGTATTAAAATTCAAGGCGATCGTTTGCCATTGTTGTCATACGTTAGTCTGTCTGAAAGATACTAACCTGTTTAACCAAAAAAAAAAAAAATACTAGGATGACTAGAACTATGTCTCAGCAGCTGCACATACTTAAACAACAAGAAGAGGAAGTAAATTCATGGAGAAGGGGTTCGCCTGAGCCATTTGTGTACAAGCGACAACCATTTTAATATCCTGTCTAAGGTAACATGGAATCGATACGGACTTTCTTTCCAGTCCGGAATAAAACACATTAACGGTTAATGTGATGAAAAGGAATTCAGACGTATGCCAAAAAATTACATTTTATCTTATCGATTTTCTTAACTTCACAATTTATTTGTTTGTGCAGTTTCTGCAGATCATTTAAGTAAATCTATTTTTCAAGCCTACCTGAGATCCTCGATGTTAATGGTCAATTATTTAATAAACTGCGAGTGGTTGGGTTCAGTAAAAAGTCACTGCAGAAAGAAAGCTGCACAAGGAAACAGAAACTGCTTACGGCATTGTGGACGTATGAAAGAGCACAACAACACCCCTTGTTGTGTACGGGCTGTTTTTCGTTAACTGACTGGCGGAGGGATGGCACTTTGAATGCGAACAGTTAGAATTTGTTATAGCGTAGTACGACTAGAACGCATTCAGAAGTATTCATACGAACCTACAAACTGAATTACTATTTAGACAATCTTGACAGGAGTTTCTAAGTAAGAAGCAACTATCTAGAATAATTAGTTAATGTAGTGACTCCGTTAATACTGATGGTTCTTGCAGACGCATACATATTAACCTACTAAATGAATTATTAGTTAGACAATACTGACAGGAGTTTTTGAGTGATAGGCATCTACGAAAACTGATTGAATTTAGTAACTGAATTAATAGTGGTGCTTGTCGCCAAGTGAATGCCATATCTTAAGTTTACCGAGTTAATCATTCAACTTCTGCTCTGATAAACAGACTGGAGACCAAACAGGCCAATCTAAAGCTTAATCTCTGCAAAGTTACTAAATTATGAAAGTAATTAATTGTGGGAATAACCGGTGGAAAGCACATATTTGTATTGAATGAATGAAAATAGTGTTGTCCCATTGAGGGCAAATGCCTTAATTGTGTTATTATCATGGCGTCACATGCGTCGCAGGTGATTCCACCCATAGGAAGAACACAGGACGTCGAATATCTAAATTCTAGTGTCTTTCTCACAAACCCTACTGGAGGCTCAGTGTAAGACGTTCATCAATCCTACTGACATGGAGCTGACTGACGTCGCGGTTTCAGTTCTGCAGAAGGGGCTAGAGTTTGCTGCCACAGCTAAGTTCACACCGGTCGCCGTCATCATCAGCGCAATTGAACTGGTTGCGGGGCGACTACCGCCTGAAGCAGCTGAATAAGTACGTCGTGAAACTTGGCGAGCTCTGGCGAGAATAAGCCTACGCACTGGAACGTTAACAGCAGAGGAAGGGTAGCTACTCCAGACCTGAGAGACTGCCATGAGATTGTTGTCTTACACGCTGACAAAGGCAACGCTACTTGACACACACAGTGGTTACGGTTACTATAAGCCACACCACAAGTTGGGAAACGGGGCCAAATTTCTAGTAGTTTACTGTCGAGTTGAGATTTTCACAAATGTTTTATTCGTATCTTACAGAAACTAGCAGTACGTCAATAAACAGCCGCTAACAGCAATCAATTAATTTATAGCAATACAACAATTTTAAAAAATTTAAAAAGAAAAACACAGAAGCTAGCAGTACGGCAATAAACTACCTTATAAAACACGCCGCTAACGCCAATCAAAGTAATTTATAGCAATGCAACACTTAAAAAAAATTAAAGATCATTAGTAAACAAGCTACTAAAGTAAATACAGAACTTTGCTAATAAAGTACGGTGGGGTAGTGAAGCTACCAACAACGCCATTAAAAAATTAAACAGGTCTCAGCAAACACACGATTAATGGCAGTAAAAGGAAGTTGCAAACTTGGAGGAATTTTAAAAAATGTTAAACAAAAGTGTCCTGGAATATCATTAGAACATAACAGATATGACGAACCCGTGTAAGGCGACCACAAATCACCCACTCAGGGATGCTCAGGCTAGAGAGAATACTGACCAATTTAAATATGCCCGTAAACACAATTGCCACTCTCAGGCTGGTCACTGCACCAACTTTTAGCCAGCGAAAACTTGTTATAAGATGGCTTAACTTGCTGACAGAATTAGAGCTAACCTCGTACAAGGAATCATTACACCACACTGTTCTGAATGAGTGACCACATGATCAACCAACAAGGAGCATGAATTTACTCATAACCCACGACAGAATAGCGAAACAATTAAACTGCCAAAACTACACCTCCCATCGGACGGTAAAGAGAGGAGGAGGAAAGATCACTCTCTTCAATTATACCGGTGCCAGGGACAGGAAACCCGGTCGCCGGAGGCCACAAGGCAGAAGAGACGCTGGTTACACAAAATTATTACTTAAGGATTAAACCTTCCAAGAACTTAACTTGAAGTTATGCTCGAACAGGCAGTACACGACCTCCGACGGCAAGGATCCACACATTCGACCGCGCAAGCGTCGCCAGCGCACCCAACACGCCACGGTCACGCGACAGCACGCTCTGTCACCGGAGTTCACGTCTTCTCTGCAACGTTGACGGGTAGTGGCAACTCCTTCATTTTAGGTGTCTGCTTTTAAACTCCAGTGTTGAAACGGAGGATTTAAAGTAGCTTGTTAACGTCCCACCAAGGCGAAATGAACAGCAACTACTCGTGGGACGATTCTGTATACAACCAACACACGGGGAGCTCTTCCGTCCACTCGACCCGCTCGTTACACACATCCGACATACATCACGTGACAACTCGGTACAACCGACCACGCCTGCTTCGCGCTGGAGAGCCACATTGCCATCCCGTGTCCACCACATTCTCTGCGCGCAACGCCCTACTTCAGCGCCAGCACACGAGGTTACAACCGGTCAAAGATCTCACTTCCTCCATAGTAGTTTCCCGGAAGCAAAAACGCAGATATGGATAGCAGAGGGAAAAGATAACGAAGCACCCACTTAATGACAAACAACATATCAAACAAACACGTCAGGGGAAGAAAAGGAAAAGCAATGCAATCTAAACACAAGGAGTAGCACGTGTCGATACACGGCTCACTACTGTTGTTCTTTCCCACAAGGACTACACTGAGAAGATGCAGAGCCTATTAGATGACGACTTCTGCCGGAAGATCAACAATGACTCGACAAAGGAGGTGGAGAACAGGAATAGGGTTCTTCTCAAGGACGCGGATTTACCAGAGGTGGTCGCCAAGAAACTGTTACCTCTAGGATTTGTACCGAAAAGTCTTTATGGACTCCGTAAAGTCCACAAAGATGGGATGCCATTGCGTTCCATTGTCAGCAATATTAGTGCCTCTACATATTTTCTGGCGAAATACCTGACGGAAAGGCTCAGAGCTTATGTGGATTAATGCCCTCATCGCATTCACAATACTGTGGATTTTGTAAACCGCCTCCACAACTTCAGCGTGAAAGACTCAGACATCCTGGTGAATTTTAACTGCGTTTCCTTATATGATAGGATGCCTCTACGAGAGGCTACAGAGCTTATTGATCAGAAATTTGACGAGAAGACCACTGACCTCCTCAGACGGATTCTTACTTCCACGTATTTTGTGTGTAATGACGAATACTGTGAACAAATGAAAGGGATCGCAGTGAGCAGCCCACTGTAGCCTGTGGTTACGAATTTGTACATAGAGTACTTCGAGTATATTTGAAAGCACCTTCACAAAGGAATGCGGTACTAAAAGCACTAGTACACAGGGTGCGCACAATCTCAGACGCAGAGAATCTACCACAGGTAATGGAACACCACAAAACTATATTCCGAAATAACCGTCACTCAGAATGGCAGATTAGGAGAGCTCTCCGCCCAACCACAACAACACAACTTGTGGAGACGGAAGTAGTTACTGTGAAAGAGGCAACTACAACTTTTATACTGCATATTGGTGCACCACGGAAAAAAAATCAGACGCATATCGAATCACACAGTAAAACTGTCTTTCGCCCTCCCAATGAAACAGGAACATTGTTTTGAACCGTCAAAAATGATCTCGGTTTGCGGAAAGCCGACATATACCGGATTCCAAGTCAGTGTGGAAAAGTATATATTGGACAGATCGTTGCCGAGAACACCAGGGGCACACTCCAATGACATATGTCAACAAGTTAGTGGTCGCAGACCGCAGCTTGTCCTAGACTCACGCAAAGGAGAAAGAACGTACCAGGTTCTTGGCGCAGACATCAAAACACTGGTACAGCGCTGTTAGAGAGGCCACAGAAATTCGCACCAGGGACAATCGCATTAATCGAGATTGCGGCTTTAAATTGAGCAAGACTCGGGAGCCAGCACTGAGTTTAACTAAGAAGACTGTTAGCAAATGAATCGATGTGGCGACCGTGATGGGCAGAGTAGCTGTATCAACGCCATCATTGACGCCGACGCTAGCGTCTCCGCGAGTGCTGACGCTCTGCCGCCGGCGGATACCCCGGAGGGAACGGCAGGGATATAAGACAGCCCCACACCCTCAGGAGCTCAGTTCATCAGCGTGACTGTCGGTGGCGACATGTCAGACCGCTGAAATACTGTGCCCGCTGGACTCTATGTGGTGGTCACAAAGTATCCCCCACGTCCTTGGTAGGAAGTGTTAGTTATTATTGCCATGTGTGTATGCTAAAAGACAGTTTCAGGTGCTGGACCATAATTAAACATCTGTACTTCTTTAAAAGGTATGTTTTTATTACAAACGAACGAACATAAAATGTTGGGGCAGCGCTGTGTACCTGGCGAACAGATCTTTTGCTTCTAAGTTCTGCCTGACAGAATTTAAAATGGAAGTGTTCGAAAACAGTAAGATAATTAAGCTTTCAATAGCCTACAGCGTCTTTCAAGATCATTGTAATAATGAGGATAATGACCTGTGTTAGACGTAAATACCAAGGCACCGAACAGCGCCGAGATTAGGTAACACCTGGTCCTCCGCTAATTCAGAATTAAATGTAGTCAGTTTGACCATAATCATCAGTAACTGTTATCAGTGCTAGCGAGTGGCATTAGTAACAGTCGTTTATTTTACAACACGCTGAGCATTCGTGCAAGTGTCAAAACTACAAACTAGTAATACTTTAGTTAACCACAGGTTGTGCGAGTTTACACAGTCAACACCGAATTCCTCATGTGAAAGAACATGTCGAAGCAAAGTAAAAGATCTAGCAAATGGACTCAATGATAGATTAGCGAAAGGACACTTCTGTCTCAAATAAAAATCCTGTTAAGTAACAATGTACTTTCTTTAAAATGAAATTGGCACTTCGGTGAAAGAATGGCCTAGTTAAACACTAGGACAGCTAGCAGTTCCTAACTAAAACGAACCAACCTATTAAAGGTTTGGAAAGCGATTGTCTGAAGTGTAACGCATTTCAGCTGCTCTAACGGGATGGAATATCCGATATTCATATCTACGACGCACTAAGTCACTTCAGCTCAAAATGATGTGTCCCTTGTAACACTATATGCCGCAGTAACAGGTTCATCGTATTTATAAGAAGGTTGCACACTACCTGTTTAAGCTGGGCACAAGATGGTCGGTTGGTTTGGGTGACGGGACCAAAGAGCGAGGTGATCGGTCCCATCGGATTAGGGAAGGATGGGGAAGTAAGTCGGCCGTGATCTTTCAACAGAACTATCCACAATTTTCCCGAAGCGGTTTAGAGAAATCACGGAAATCTTAAATCAGGGTGTCCGGACACGAGTTTGAACCGTCGTCCTCCGGAATGCGAGTCCAGAGTGCTGACCACTACGCCATCTCGATCTGTCTGATCACACGTTTCTCACGCTCGCTTTCTTGCGTCCGTTGTTTCCGACATTTTCTGATGAAATAATTAATGTATACCGAGCTCTTTCAATAAGTCAATGCACGAGTCCTGGAGTAATAACCGCACGAGGCATATCGTTAGCGCTGTCGTGTGTTCTGTGGTTGTTCCCGTGGACCTGTTCTCCTGGTCACAACTTTGTTGCCAGATTATTCTTCTCCAAGGTCAACATACATTAATTCCGGACCACTGGCATTGCTTGACGTTCATATTTTCATTTGCTGTACGTGATGCCACTGTCCGCAACAGAAGGTGTAATGCGTGAACTTTGTTTCACTTGGCTATATCATTTCAAAAATATTTCAAATTATTCTCTTTCTTTACGAAGAACAGTTTATAACAAAAAAATCACAACTTAACGTTCACTCGGTAGCGATTACAAGGGTTCCATCGAAGTAATACAAATGTTCAAATGTGTGTGAAATCTTATGGGACTTAACTGCTAAGGTCATCAGTCCCTAAGCTTTACACACTACTTAACGTAAATTATCCTAAGGACAAACACACACACCCTTGCCCGAGGGAGGACTCGAACCTCCGTCGGGACCAGCCGCACAGTCCATGACTGCAGCGCCTCAGACCGCTCGGCTTATCCCGCGTGGCGAAGTAATACAAAGCAAATACATCCACGTAAATTACTTATATCTTTGGGTCACACTTTATCAAGATAGGGATACAAAATACCAGTTTTTTCATTTAGTAGACTCTAGTGGTAGCTACAGTATTGTTCTAAACTCTCCATTTACCCAAAGTAAAGCAAAGTACAGGATGAGGCAGAAAAATGAACTATTTTAATTAATCTCTAAGAGTGGAATGTTATTATTGGTGACACTTAATATCAGTCACACGATCCAGGCAGGACCGCCATTTGCCGAGAGGGAGCAGTGGAGAGGGTCTGGACGTGCTGTGGCTGTGAAGGCCTCTCACGAGGACGGTGGCTGTGTGTTGCTGCTGCTAGACGGGAATACCGCCGTCCATCCGGCGTTAGACGGAGTGCTTTACCGTCGGCACATGAAATCATGGTATGGGTGAAAAACATTGAAGTTACAGGAAGCGCTCTAAGCTGAAATCGCTAGGAAGGCCCAAAGTTGTCACTGACAGGAACGGATAGAGGACGTTACTGTCGCGAGGATAATGCTCAACAGCACCACAACGGCCCTTACACAGCCAAAAAGCCACAGGTTGGTGCGCTGCCTCCTCAATGGACATAATGGATACTTTCTTTTTTCAGGACGAACATGAACTCGCGACCACAGCCACATCTCAGCGGTATGCTGCCATCGGTGGCAAATACCTCGCACCTCAACTTGAACAGTTTCCTGCCAATGAGTATTGGTTTCGGCAAGATGGTGCTACGTCTCAATGTCCGGTTTGGCAACCACATCCTTTCAAGGATTAGAGACATTTTGTGGCTTTCAAGGCCTCCCGACTTATCGATCTGTGACTATTTCTTTTGTGAGTCCCTTAAACAAAGGGTGCAAGATAGAGTTCTACACACAATTGCCGAAATGAAAGACAGCATTCACGCTGAAATCTGAATCATTCCTATAAAGTTGCTTGTACGTCCCATAAACGATTTACAGCGAAGATTGCAAGGGTCAATGTAACAATGGTGCCCATCTACGAAACATTATTTCCCAAACATGAACGGTGCGTGAAATGGCAATACGGAAGGGTTTCGTTGTTGTGACAGAGAAATATACTGTAAGACATTTTCAAACTGTTTTGCTACATCCAAATCCGCCCGCTTTACTTCTACACACTGTATTTGTTAACAGTTACAGATTTCTCCCGAATACGCTTACAACCGCTACATTTCTCTCTACGCGCTTAGTACCCAGGTTTACTGTAATCAATAATTCTTGAATTAGTGTCTCGATCATACACACCTCCCTACAACTATTTGTCTGCGTCCCCCGCTACAGACTTCTACGCCAGCTACTCTTATTGTTACGTTCTGTGAACGCAGCACAGGTCCGTTGCTAGGCAATGTTCTTTTGAACTGGTTAACCCAGCTGCTCTAGCCGCATTTAGAAGAAGTTTCGCTGCTATACATCGCCATACTTTTACAACCTGGGAGACACCGGGCGCCTACTAATGGAGGTAAAGAACACACTTCTTCCCTGTTATACCTTATATATCCAGTATGCCGTCCTTTTCACGCTGAACGGTGTGGATTACGGAAGGTCGTGAAGTAACTGAAAATGAAAGCTCACTTTGGTGTATAAAAATGTACAAAAAGCAATAAATTACAATTCTAGTGTCCGATACCACCCGTCGGCTTTGACCAATGACGTAATGTGTGCTGTTATTTTGTTTGTGCCGCGTATTGCTGTCAATCAACGTTAAACGATTTCTCTCGATTTCCTCGTTTAGCGCGTATATTAAAAATTCGATGTAGATTGTTTTGTTTTAATCTCGTAATTTTTTTTCGGCATCTTTTGTTGATGAAAGTAGTCGTGATTTATAAGTAGTCGTGATTTACACGGTCTTGATTTCTCACGCTGTTTGTTATGGATGAGTCAGTTGTTTTTACTGCGCTAATTCTACTTCAGAAAATGAGTGACCGTAAATCAACTATAAAATTTTTTCAATCATTGGGCGTCATTGTGGGGTAAGAGAAGGATTTCAGTGTTGCAAGGCCATTTAGATGAATACTTTTGAAGGAAGAGTATTCCTAAAGGTTATTGTTAATTTTTGCATTTATGAAAGTAGTCAGCAAAAGGTACAGGCCTCGTTTTATTAGTTAGATGTTGGTGGGTCTGATACTTTTTCCTTGTTTCACGTTGCGTTTTTTATGTTACTATATTGTGCGAGTGCTACTTTTTTGGTTTCTCTCGTGGGAGGTTTTTCTGTGGCTTTAATATTTTCTGGTTACAATGGTGGGCCGAGGGATATTGCTGTGTCTTTGCCGGAGGGCTTATGTGATTGACTCGTGGTTTCATTTTTTTCATTATTTTAAAATTTTGCGTCTGATTGAGGGCGGGAAGAACTGATTTGAGTGGTACCTCATTCGTGCCTGGTGTTTGTGTTTCTTATTATTTTTTCATCAGGTTTTCTGGATTTTGTTTCTTTCGTTACAGTTTGACCTTCTGACATTATTATTTCTTGTTACGTCCTTATTTCATTCTTGTCAGCCTCTGTCATTTACTCCTTTGGAAGTTCACATGCGGTAAGTTTCTATTTATGTAGTCACTTTTATGTTTTCCTTTTCGATGTTCTTGTTACACTTGCCTGATTTTTAATGTGACTCCTTGTGTATCGACTTTACTGAGTGTTATTTGGAGCTACTGCAGCTGGTGTGACTTTCGTGTAGCATAGTTATCGGTTGCCAGGTTTGGTCTTTTTGCGTTTTATTTCTTTGCGTGTGCAGTGATATGTGCAAAGTCTAGTCGTATTCAGTAGTTCACAAACAAGATCATTTTCTACGCACGTTTCTGATATAAGATTTTTGTACAGATAGTAATATTGGAATTGGTAACTAGAAATGATCTCCTACTTAGGTTGCTTCTACTTACCGATTCCAACTATTCGACAGTTGATTATTTAGATCGTTTTTGCAGTACGTGTGGAAAATATAATAGAACAGGCTCTGCTAACGTTATACTACGCCTTCCACATCGCTGGCAACAGGTTTTACATAACGCAGTTCTATTATATTATATAATATATGCACTAGTAATTGCTCTCGTGTTCTTTTTAATGTCAGTCATCTTCAACTCTTTTAAATGAAATTCGCGCATAAATAGTAGTCGCGTTAAATGTATTATTTTATGGCGTGCTACATTCGTTAGTTTACGAGTATAATCCGTTCCATTTATGGATTATCCATTGCAGCATCTTTGCCTTACGTATGATGTCACTGGTCAAAGCCGACGCGTGCTATCGGACACTAGAATTTATCCGTAGAAAAATGTACAAAAAGCAAAAAATTACAAAAGAATTGTTTGGGTACAGTAAAGAATGAAGATTCGTTTCTCTGACACATGGTCAATATTGGTGGTTGGTTGACGCGCTTTTTATCGTGACGGTTCTAAACAGTTTACCATTAATTACTTTTGCGTCAAAATTGTGTTTCGTTATGAAACTAACTTGACTGAAAGTCTGTTCGATTAGCTCCTCCAGCCTACACTGGGAAATGTTTGTCTTTTGGTGTTTAATATATCACTCATGTATAAAGTGAGATAATCAATGTTCCCTCGAATAATGATATATGTGAAACAGGCCGTTTAAACACCATGCCTAAGATTAGGCTAGTCTAACTTCATAGCTTATGGTCCTCTTCGTCGTTCATAAACTAATCTATTAGGTCTACAACTTTGCTTTCGCCACTTGCAATAGATGGCAGCAGCGGAAAGTGGTGGTGCAGGTGGCAGAGTAGTAAGTGTCACAAAATAAGCTGATGCATCTGTGAGCATAGCGCCATCAGAATATTTGTCTGTTTGTGATGGCAACATAATGTTAATCTCGACGGAATATATCAACTTCCATGCGCAGTTCTAGTCGCCTGCTAGAAGTATTAATTTTCTGCGTTAACATGAAGAAATTTGCGGCAGAGGCTCATCAAATGCTGGGTAAGATTTATGGTGAGTTACCTATTAGTGAAATAACTTGCAGAGAATCTGTGATTCAAAAACGGTGATTTTGACATCGAATACCGGAGCGGTGGTGGAAGAGAAAAGACTTTCGTAGCTATTGGAACAGACGGAAACAATCACAGGAGATAGTTCTCGAAAGCAATTGATGCATTTGAGCCCAGTCCTGGAAGACAAATGGCCACAATACAGTGACAGTCATGAAAATGTGATTTTGCAGCATGACTGCTCCACGGTTTGATGATGCCAAGTTAAGAAATGATGAAAATACAGAACAATAATGTAAAACTATTTTGGCAAATAGACTTAACGAAGCCAAAGATTGCGCAGGAGAGGTTACTGAAGAAAGATGGAAACGGTCATTGAGACTGCTGTAACTATGCAGGCTAGAAAGAAGCAATCGAGATCGCAGGTCATGTTTCATGAAGATTGTAGGATGAAGACAGAAGGCAGAAGAAAGGAATGAGGCAATGAAATGAATGCTGGAGAGGAGAACAAGAATTACTGTAAAAGAATACCAGGAAAAGAGAAGTACATAAAGAACATAGGAGGAAAAAGAGAGAATTTGGAAAACGGTGGACTGATGAGTTAGAAGAGAGAAAGACTTCTCAGAAAATAAGGAAATTATATAAGTGGATGAAAGATCTAAAGAAACGATCCGAACTCAGAGCAGTTATCTGTAACTGGAGAAAATCTAATTAGAGAAAAAAGATCAAATTTAGACTGATGGGTGGAGTATTCTAGTGTACTGAATACAGAAACGGAAAACGAAGGTGAGGTTGATGATAGTATCGTAGAGGAGCTACAACAAGAAGTAAACAAAGGAGGAGAGTATCAGGTATCAGCCGATGGACCTACACTGAAGAAGTTAACGGTAGTATCAAGACTCTTAAAAACAATAAAGCTCCGGGAGAAGACAATACTACAAGATAAATGAGAACATATGGCGGAGAAAAACTAATAAGGATTTTTTATGAGATTATAGTGGGAAGAAAATATGGCTGAACAGTAGAATACAGTAATACTCTACCCTATGCAGAAGAAACACGACAAAGCCGACCGTGCGAGTTATAGAGAAATTACAATTTTGGATATAGTACATAATGTATAAGGAAAAATCATGGTTGGCCCTCTAACAATGTATGTATAAGAGTATCTAAGAGACTAACTGTGTGGTTTCAGAACTAATAGATCAACTACAGATAAGTTTTTTAATATCACGCAGATCCTTGAAAGATTTTATGAGCATAACATCGATGTCTACCAGCTGTTCATTTATTTCAAACAAGCTTATGATAAAATCAAAAGGGATGAACTCTCGAATGCAATGCAAGAGGCAGGCGTACCCAACGAACTGGAAAGACTAGTTCAAGTGACTTGAGAAAAATAGTATCTAAAGCAAAGATTGAGGGAGCATTATCAAAGGCATTTGAAGTTAACCGAGGACTGCGGCATGGTAATGTGCTCTCCACTATTCTGTTCAATGTCGCCTTTGACAGGGTAATACGAAAGACACAAAGTGGCAACACTGGGGTACCAGTATTTAATAGAGGGACGTAACGATCTTGAATACACTGAAAAACGGTGGATTGGTGAGTTAGAAGAGAGAAAGACTGCTCAGGATATAAGGAAAATGTATGTGCGGGTGAAAGATATAAATAACGGATCCGAACTCAGAGGAGTTACACTGAAGAGCCAAAGAAATCGGTACACCTGCGTAAAATCGTGAAGGGCTCCCACCAAGTGCTGCAACACGACGTGGCATGGACTTGACTAATGCCTTAAGTAGTGCCGGATGGAACTGACACCATGGATCCTGCAGGGCTGCCCATAAATCCGTAATAGTACGAGGAGGTGGAGATCTCTTCTGAACAGCACGTTACAAAGCATCCCAGATATGCTCAATAATGATCATATCCGGAGATTCTGGTGGCCAGCGGAAGTGCTTAAACTCAGAAGAGCGCTCCTAGAGCCAAGGCACTCTGTAGCAATTCTGGACGTTCGGGGTGACTCATTGTCCTGATAAAATTGCCCAAGACCGTCGGAATGCACAATGGACATGAATGGATGCAGGTGTTCAGACAGGATGCTTACGCACTTTGTCACCTGTGAGAGTCGTATCTACACGTATCAGGCACGAATACAGAGCTGCACACTCTCCACACCATTACAGAGCCTCCAACAGCTTGAGCACACCGCTGCTGACATGCAGAGTCCATGGATTCATGAGGTCACCTCCATACCCGTACACGTCCATCCGCTCGATACAATTTGCAACGAGACTCATGCGATCAGGCAAAGTGTTTCCAGTCATCAACAGTCCAATTCCGGTGCTGAATGGCACAGGTGATGCGTAAAATTTTCATCAATGGTACAGATTGGGCCTTTGGCTACGAAAGTTCATAATCGATGATGTTTCGTTGAATGGTTCGTACGCTGACACTTGTTGATGGCCCAGCAATGAAATCTGCAGCAATTTGTGAAAGGGTTGCACATCTGTCATACTGAACGACTCTCTTCAGTCGTCGTTCGTCCCGTTCTTGCAGGATCTTCCACCCCCCCCCCCCTCCCCCTGCCCCCCAGTGATATAGGAGATTTGATATTTTACGGGATTCCTGTATACACGGTATGCTCGTGAAATTGTCGTACAGAATAATCCCCATTTCGTCGCTACCTCGGAGATGCTGCGTCCTATCCCTCTTGCACCGAGTATAACACCACGTTAAAACTCTCTTAAAACTTGATAGTCGGCCATTCTAACAGCAGCGACCGATCTAACAATTACGCCAGACACATTTTGTCTTATATAGGCGTTTCCGACGGCAGCGCCGAATTCTGCCTGTTTACATATCTCTGTAATTGAATTTGTATGCCTATACCAGGTTTTCTGGTGTTGCAGTGTATAATATTTTGCTATCCAGGATGAAATGGGAACTGGGAGAAAAGGTTAAAAAAGTAGAAAGATATGGAGCGGAGATGCGACTGACAATTAATCAGTAAAGACCAAGTGTATGTTAACATCTAGGAAAAGGTATGGTGAAGGAGAAAGAAGCATGACTTCGAATGGCGAGGAATATGAGCACTGTGAGAGCTTCAAATATCTTGGGCCACTGATAACTGAGAATAATGATATGAGAAAAGAAATGCGTACATGAATTGCAACTGGTAACAGGATTTACTTTGGATGGATTAAAGTGTTAAAATAAGTCTTAGTAGGAATGTGAAGCTGGCTGTGTATCCTAGAGCAGTGAGACCTGTAGTGATGTATGTTTCGGAGACTTGGACGACAATTCAAAATGGTGAGGAGTTGTTGCATGGATAGGAAAGGAAGATACTTACAAAAACTTTTACGGACCAATTGATGATAGGGGAGCTTTGGCTAATCGGAAATAATGAGATCCGATAGGTATATAACAAAGCAGGTATCGTGAACAAATAAAGAGTAATAGACTGCGTTAGTTGGGACGTATACAAAGACTGATGGAGAACAGCACAGCCAAGAAAGTTTTCAAAGGAAAACCAGGGGGACGCCGTATAAGAGGCAGGCTAAGAACCACATGGATAGACGACGTGGAGGAGGAATTGAGAAGAATGGGAGTCAGAAGATGGAGAGTCGAGGCACCCAGCAGAGTAGATTGGGCGTAGATTGTCGAGGACGCCAAGGCCCTACATGGGCTGTAGCGACAAGGAGTAAGTAAGTACACTCCTGGAAATTGAAATAAGAACACCGTGAATTCATTGTCCCAGGAAGGGGAAACTTTATTGACACATTCCTGGGGTCAGATACATCACATGATCACACTGACAGAACCACAGGCATATAGACACAGGCAACAGAGCATGCACAATGTCGGCACTAGTACAGTGTATATCCACCTTTCGCAGCAATGCAGGCTGCTAATCTCCCATGGAGACGATCGTAGAGATGCTGGATGTAGTCCTGTGGAACGGCTTGCCATGCCATTTCCGCCTGGCGCCTCAGTTGGACCAGCGTTCGTGCTGGACGTGCAGACCGCGTGAGACGACGCTTCATCCAGTCCCAAACATGCTCAATGGGGGACAGATCCGGAGATCTTGCTGACCAGGGTAGTTGACTTATACCTTCTAGAGCACGTTGGGTGGCACGGGATACATGTGGACGTGCATTGTCCTGTTGGAACAGCAAGTTCCCTTGCCGGTCTAGGAATGGTAGAACGATGGGTTCGATGACGGTTTGGATGTACTGTGCACTATTCAGTGTCCACTCGACGATCACCAGTGGTGTACGGCCAGTGTAGGAGATCGCTCCCCACACCATGATGCCGGGTGTTGGCCCTGTGTGCCTCGGTCGTATGCAGTCCTGATTGTGGCGCTCACCTGCACGGCGCCAAACACGCATACGACCATCATTGGCACCAAGGCAGAATCGACTCTCATCGCTGAAGACGACACGTCTCCATTCGTCCCTCCATTCACGCCTGTCGCGACACCACTGGAGGCGGGCTGCACGATGTTGGGGCGTGAGCGGAAGACGGCCTAACGGTGTGCGGGACCGTAGCCCAGCTTCATGGAGACGGTTGCGAATGGTCCTCGCCGATACCGCAGGAGCAACAGTGTCCCTAATTTGCTGGGAAGTGGCGGTGCGGTCCCCTACGGCACTGCGTAGGATCCTACGGTCTTGGCGTGCATCCGTGCGTCGCTGCGGTCCGGTCCCAGGTCGACGGGCACGTGCATCTTCCGCCGACCACTGGCGACAACATCGATGTACTGTGGAGACCTCACGCCCCACGTGTTGAGCAATTCGGCGGTACGTCCACCCGGCCTCCCGCATGCCCACTATACGCCCTCGCTCAAAGTCCGTCAACTGCACATACGGTTCACGTCCACGCTGTCGCGGCATGCTACCAGTGTTAAAGACTGCGATGGAGCTCCGTATGCCACGGCAAACTGGGTGACACTGACGACGGCGGTGCACAAATGCTGCGCAGCTAGCGCCATTCGACGGCCAACACCGCGGTTCCTGGTGTGTCCGCTGTGCCGTGCGTGTGATCATTGCTTGTACAGCCCTCTCGCAGTGTCCGGAGCAAGTATGGTGGGTCTGACACACCGGTGTCAATGTGTTCTTTTTTCCATTTCCAGGAGTGTAAATGAGATCTATGGTGACGCACGTATTAGTGTAAGTACTTGTAGAGAATGGTTACAGCGCTTCAAGAACGGTGATTTTGACGTCGGAAACAGGCAGGGTGGTAGAAGTGGGAAGCTTTTTAAAGCGACTGACACCGAGTGGAAACAATGACAGGAGATACGTGGGGCAATCAATTGACACGTTTGAGCCGAACACGGAAGTGCAGGTGGCCACAGTATAGCGCCAGACATGAAACGCTCATTTTGCAGCATGACTGTGCTCGACCGACTTACTGTCGCAAAACGCGTCACAACTACCCGGAAAACTTGAAATGGGAAGTGATATCCCACTCGTCGTGTTTTGCAGACATTGCTCCCTCTGATTACCATCTTTCTTGGAAAATTACTCAAGGCCTGGCTGACCAGTGCTTCCGGTCCTATGAGCAAGTGCAAAATAAGGTCGATCCATGGATCTCGACAAACGACGCCAAGTTCTTCCGCCGCGGGATTCTTTTGCTACCCGAAAAACGGGAGAATGTGGTAGCCCGCGACGACCACTTCGAATCGTCAGTTTTTATAAGCTTTCCGTAATAAAGTCACGAACATCGAGAAAAAACATAGGAAGCTAAGTTGTAGTAACATTTAAATATCCTCTCGTACATCTGTCACCTGCATGTGGAAAATTATTATTAATATTCTCGTATTTTCAAGAGACGGATTTTATAGTTCAATGTCATTAAGTGCACAAACGATTTCGCAATGTGACGAGATCTGACATTTTAAAAAACTTCTAGAAGGAAAGTTTTGGTTACAGTTGCATAATTTCTTGAACAGCACAGGGTTGGCTGTTCTTGAGATCTGTAAACGTACCTGGCGCTGTACAAACATCAGCACGCTGCCAAGGCATTTACTAGCGCCACGGAGCACTGAACTGTGTACAGTGACATCTTCTGGCGAAAACGTCGTTAATAATGCTGCACACAGTTCAGAGACATATCACGCTAGAAGAAAGCTTTCCAGTGTGCTGCTGTTCGTACGGAATCGGTTATCATTGCTACAGCTGTCAAACTCGACCAGTCACGGAATACACATGAAATTATATGACTGTATCCCGACACGTATGTGTTTAACGAATTTAACATTATACTGAAAGTGCCTACAAAGAGGAAACATCGTGTTATACAAAGCAAAACTAAAACAGATATAAAAAAACAACCAAAGCAGGGAATCAATTTCTTTCAAGAAGTTTACCATTGGCGAGGAACCTGTTGCAAATAAAAGCTATTAAATGAGAGTGTAGCCTAATCGGATTTTGAGCTTTATTTTTTTAAAATATTGTTGTTTGTTACCTTCTAGTGTGTCAGTGAGCATAGAGCGCTATTTGTCACTTATCGATTAATATCTAATTGCTTTGTATATCTTCAGTACTACATTACTTTACGAAAATATGATGTGATATTGTAGTTCATTTCCTTTTATGTTTCAGTCATGCTGAGCTATGGTCCTTCACGTTACCATTCTCTCATTTTTGTACGTATCCCAGTATTCTGTTTCTTACAGCAACTTTGTAAGTCAACTGAAGCTTACGTATACCTTTTGCTTTTCTCGCTGGTGTGGTACTGATTCCATCTCATTGATCTCCTAACGATTATCTTGCTGCGGTACCATCTGCTGCTACTTGCATCCCCCTAGTGCAATAAATTTGGTATTTAATTTAGGTCACGACTCTTCTCGATTCTGGTTCCTGTTTAGGTACGTATTGATGAAAATATCAATACAGAACCTGTTTCTGACGCATATATATTACCGTGGAAAGTCTTGAAACCTTTTGCACGTATTGGTTGGTTGGTTGTTTCGGGGAAGGAGACCAGACAGCGAGGTCATCGGTCTCATCGGATTAGGGAAGGACGGGGAAGGAAGTCGGCCGTGCCCTTTCAAAGGAACCATCCCGGCATTTGCCTGGAGCGATTTAGGGAAATCACGGAAAACCTAAATCAGGATGGCCGGACGCGGGATTGAACCGTCGTCCTCCCGAATGCTTTGCACGTATTATGCTAAATTTTCTCCACAAATTTAACGTTAAGAATTCCTATCAAGAGAAGCAAATGAGATTCTGGTAAAAATTAATGTAATAGCCATGTATTCTACAAGTTGGTAATGATAGCAACGCTGTATAGAATTTTAGTGCAGAACAACCCGTACTCACCAATACTGCTGTAATAATTTTTAGCTCACTGTTCATTTTATTTTTTTCAGAGCAATTCCCAGAAAATTAACAAAATAATGGTGCGAGTTGTAACGAAAGGTGATGAGGCCAATAGCATCCGCGTATCCAAGGGAACGATGCCGTAAAGTTGATGAGTTGGACTGTGGTTGCGGGCGAGTCGGCAGAAGTGGTGCAGCTCTAATGTCTCTGAGCTGCTGAGAGTCGAGCCCAGGAATAGCCGGCACAGGACAGGAGCCGTCTGCGCCGCCTCCCTGGACAGCGCGTGCGAAGCCGCCGACACCATTAACACCCGTGACGACTGCCACGATATAAGCAAAATATGTGTCACCACTAGGTGTTTCTGGTGCTGTAATAAAACAGCGGCAACTGCACACCAAGATATAATGCACAGCGCTGTCACCATGAATAAAACTAAAAATATCTGGTGGACCGAAACGACCTCCTGGGACAGGTAGCACAGTGCGGAGTAGACGCTCCTCAGCTTCCGGTAGCGGTCCGCAAGTGGTCGCCGCTGGCATCTCACTCGGGCTGTAGCTCTCAGACACTGGTTGAGCTGGCTAAGTCACTCCTCACAAGGAGAACGAGGCCCACATACCTGGTAACAGCGGTAAGTGCAATAGCACTTAAGAACAATGGTGACATATATGTCCAATTCATCTCGTTCCTCAGACATTTCAACGTCACAGGAGCTACACGTTGCGCGAGAGAGCCTGCATACACCACTTTGCAGGAGATCCTCATTGCCGCAGTGGAGAATTGGCGCGACCCCATGATGCCACTGCCCCGATAAGACAACAGACTGAGCATCCTCTGGTATTTGTGGGTGTTTCGAAACAGGTCTGCGGCGATCGATATCGCCGTGGTGGCGTAGTATGTCGTCATATAGCCTACCAACCACACGAAGGTATTGGAGTCCTTTTTTATTGCGTTCATAGCTTGCAACGAGTCCTCCACATGTGCTGTTTTTGCGGGGTTCATGACGAGAACATCATCTGCGTACAGTGTACCAGCACGTGTTCTCCGTAGCTCACACTTCTCAATGTTGGCTGTGAACGGCGTCAACCCGAAAACCCTGCAGATGGCGTGGTGTCGCCTATTCGCCATTTCAACATCGGATAGCACTCCAGTATGCCTAAGTTACCTTTGCTGAAAGAAAAAAGTTCCCCAGTTATGGTAAGCAAGATGCTTGCATTACAAAGAGATTTAATCTAAAATTAACGACATACGACTGATTAACAGAGTAAACTCAGACTTAAGACAGCACTTCCTACATAAATGAGTCCACAAATCAATAGGAGAACAATGCAGTCAACATAGCCATGATTAAAAATCTCCTTCATAGTCAATATTTTCCGGCATCTGAAATCGATACAAAGGTACGACCATTGTAGCAAAATAAAACTTGACCATCCAGTACAGTTGCTGCATCTTACAGACCGCAAATAGTAAAAACTGAGAACTCGAATCACTCACGTATAAGTTCTTGTGTAGACCTACATTCAACAAAGTCAGTAAGACTGACCTTGCCGTAATATATTTATTAAATACTACAAGTATTATTATTGTTACCCAAAAACCACCTATCAAGCTCATTGCAAAGTTTACTGATACGAGTATCATTAAGGAGTCTTGCTTACATCTCAGACAGAGTTAGAAAGATTTCAAAATTTTGGTTAAAGTAAGAAAATAAATAAGGCAGTAAAGACAGTGAGTTAAGATAATGTATTGGATCATAATCGGAACCATTACAGGCTGCGCATTAAACTAGGTGGAATGGGAAATGGTTGTTGCCACTTGAAGGAATAGTGTCGACAAGCAAACCTACATCATCTGGATAAATGGAATTTCGTATTCCGTGTCCCCTATACATGAGTTTAGTATCTCATATTTTATCGGAAGCTTTTCTGCCAATATAGTATTACAGTAAACTGATCTTCTTTGTTATCGTATTCCTCGTTAGTGTAATGCTGCCTTTATTTTATTTGCCTTCCATTTAGGTGTAGTGTTTTAATAAAAGTTTTGTCGTGTAAACTCTAGTAGTAGCCATAGTTTTCTTCTGTTTTTTGGTAATTAAGTTAGATCTAAAAAGTTTATTTTATTATGGTGTTCATCCTCGATTGTACATACATTTTTGTGTGAAATAAGATAATGGAGTAACAATATGGGAAGATCAGATTGCTGCTCATCACACAGGCGAGGCATTCAGCTGCAGACAGGCACAACGAAAAAACAGCTTAAATCCTGAGTTTCAAGACAAAGTCCTGCTTCAGAAATAGAAAACACACATGTATACAGAAAGCGCAGTCCACACAGACATGGCCATTGTCTCTGGACACTAGGACCAGACTCATGCTATGTCGTGCTCCGGCGCATAAGGACAGTGGTTATGTCTGTGTGAGTTGTGCTCATGTGAATGCGTGTGTGTTACTTATTTCTGAAGAGGAATTTTGCTCTAAGGCTCATTTCTGTAACAGTCTGTTTGATCTAGCCTGTATGTGACTCAATGGCTACTCACGTGGTGAGCAGCAATCTATCCTTTCCATATTGCTTATTTTATTGGATAATTTGTTCGATTCAGTGGAATTTAACTATTTATTTTTCTGATCGGCCTTGTAATGGTAGGGTGTTATCTGCACACCTGTACAAGAAAGAAATATTATTAATAAATGTGAGATGGTGTAAGGAAATTAGATCTCAGTGTGGTGTAGTAAAATACTAGTTAGTGTACCAACAAGGTAGTTTCCCTTTACTAAACCGTATCCTAGTATACATATAGTTCAATGGTCTCATCAACTCCTCTGTTGGTGAACATCTTCATTACATTCAAGAAATTGTTTTAAAAGATGTAGAATGTCGATGTCTATAATTTTTTGTATCATTTCACTCAAACTATTCACTGTATACTGACTTCTGCATATACAGTCTCGAGTAAGTATATACACTGTCTTGTTTCTTTTTTAGTCAGATTGCAGAGGTCTTATGCAGCTTATTACTAGATTAATAGGGCTGCTACCTATATGAATTTTTGGTAGTGACTGCAAGGTATTTGCGGATGGGTTCATTATGGAGCAATATGTATTCTTCTCTTTTGTGAAATAACTGTTGAAAACTATTTAGAGATTTTTAATTTTTTATACAAATGAAACTCGAAGATTCTTTTTCTACAGACCGTCTTCAGCATGACTTCTACTGTATCCCCTTGTCAGTTACTATTGCGTTGTTTATTTTCTCACAAATGGTACTGATGGTTTACATATTGGGGAAAGTCTCAGATATTATAAATGTTCATGTCAAAATCCAAGTTGAGAATAAGCATCAGAATACGCAACAGAAGACAAACTTGTCATTCTATGGAACAACCCTGTAAATTCACACATTCAGGAGTGTATAAGTTAAAATGCTGTTGCCGTGAAATAACAACCATAGGACTAACAGGAATATTTCAAAACATTATTCATGGAAATTGCGAACTTCATTAACATGAAACTGTTTTCACTTAGTTCACACCTAAAACTACAGAAACCCATTCAGTCACGTAACACGATGCCTGGCAGGCCCAGCGACTGCTGAAAAACCGTAGGCAAGGAAATATTTTAGATGAAAACATGAAGTTTTACATATCTGGTGAAACATCCTGCGTTGCTTTTAACAGAGAGACGGAGTTAAAAAACAAAAAAATGCACCGAAAATTTCACGAATTCTCTTACAAATGTCTACTGTTGAAGTACATTCCTTTGTAAGATATTCTGTTAACAAAGATAATGTAATGTACAAATGATTAGGTATAAACTGTGATCAGTAGCTGGCCGGTGTGACCGAGCGGTTCTAGGCGCTTCAGTCTGGAACCGCGGGACCGCTACGGTCGCAGGTTCGAATCCTGCCTCGGGCATGGATGTGTGTGATGTCCTTAGGTTAGTTACGTTTAAGTAGTTCAAAGTTCAAGGGGACTGATGACCTCAGATAGGTCAGAAGTCCACTACACGCAACAAGCGGCTACACGGGTAGCAGGGGTTGTGTGGCGTGGGCTGGGCGGTTTTTTAGGTTAGATGGACTTGGGCAAGTACAGAAAGGGCAACAGCCTCAATGGGTGCGGGGCAAAGTCAGGTCATGCGGGGACCAAGCAGCAATCGGTATTGTAATTGTCAACTGTCGAAGCTGCGTTGGTAAAGTACCGGAACTTCAAGCGCTGATAGAAAGCACCGAAGCTGAAATCGTTATAGGTACAGAAAGCTGGCTGAAGCCAGAGATAAATTCTGCCGAAATTTTTACAAAGGTACGGACGGAGTTTAGAAAGGATGGATTGCATGCAACCGGTGGTGGGGTGTTCGCCGCTGGTAGTAGTAGTTTATCCTGTAGTGAAGTAGAAGTGGATAGTCCCTGTGAATTATTATGGGTGGAGGTTACACTCAACGACCGAGCTAGGTTCATAATTGGCTCCTTTTACCGACCTCACGACTCAGCAGCATTAGTGGCAGAACAACTGAGAAAAAATTTGGAATACATTTCACATAAATTTTCTCAGCATGTTATAGTCTTAGGTGGAGATTTCAATTTACCAAATATAGACTGGGACACTCAGATGTTTAGGACGGGTGATAGGTACAGAGCATCGAGTGACATTATACTGAGTGCACTATCCGAAAGTTACCTCGAGCAATTAAACAGAGAACCGACTCGTGGAGATAACATCTTGGACCTACTGATAACAAACAGACCCGAACTTTTTGACTCTGTATGTGCAGAACAGGGAATCAGTGATCATAAGGCCGTTTCAGCATCCCTGAATATGGAAGTTAATAGGAATACAAAAAACGGGAGGAAGGTTTATCTGTTTAGCAAGAGTAATAGAAGGCAGATTTCAGACTACCTAACAGATCAAAACGAAAATTTCTGTTCCGACACTGACAATGTTGAGTGTTTATGGAAAAAGTTCAAGGCAATCGTAAAATGCGTTTTAGACAGATACGTGCCGAGTAAAACTGTGAGGGACGGGAAAAACCCACCGTGGTACAACAACAAAGTTAGGAAACTACTGCGAAAGCAAAGAGAGCTTCACTCCAAGTTTAAACGCAGCCAAAACCTCTCAGACAAACAGAAGCTAAACGATGTCAAACTTAGCGTAAGGAGGGGTATGCGTGAAGCGTTCAGTGAATTCGAAAGTAAAATTCTATGTACCGACTTGACAGATAACCCTAGGAAGTTCTGGTCTTACGTTAAATCACTAAGTGGATCGAAACAGCATATCCAGACACTCCGGGATGATGATGGCATTGAAACAGAGGATGACACCCGTAAAGCTGAAATACTAAACACCTTTTTCCAAAGCTGTTTCACAGAGGAAGACCGCACTGCAGTTCCTTCTCTAAATCCTCACACAAACGAAAAAATGGCTGACATCGAAATAAGTGTCCAAGGAATAGAAAAGCAACTGGAATCACTCAACAGAGGAAAGTCCACTGGACCTGATGGGATACCAATTCGACTCTACACAGAGTACGCGAAAGAACTTGCCCCCCTTCTAACAGCCGTGTACCGCAAGTCTCTAGAGGAACGGAGGGTTCCAAATGATTGGAACAGAGCACAGGTAGTCTCAGTCTTCAAGAAGGGTCGTCGAGCAGATGCGCAAAACTATAGACCTATATCTCTGACGTCGATCTGTTGTAGAATTTTAGAACATGTTTTTTGCTCGAGTATCATGTCGTTTTTGGAAACCAGAATCCACTCTGTAGGAATCAACATGGATTCCGGAAACAGCGATCGTGTGAGACCCAACTCGCTTTATTTGTTCACGAGACCCAGAAAATATTAGATACCGGCTCCCAGGTAGATGCTATTTTTCTTGACTTCCGGAAGGCGTTCGATACAGTTCCGCACTGTCGCCTGATAAACAAAGTAAGAGCCTACGGAATATCAGACCAGCTGTGTGGCTGGGTTGAAGAGTTTTTAGCAAACAGAACACAGCATGTTGTTCTCAATGGACAGACGTCTACAGACGTTAAAGTAACCTCTGGCGTGCCACAGGGGAGTGTTATGGGACCATTGCTTTTCACAATATATATAAATGACCTAGTAGATAGTGTCGGAAGTTCCATGCGGCTTTTCGCGGATGATGCTGTAGTATACAGAGAAGTTGCAGCGTTAGAAAATTGTAGCGAGATGCAGGAAGATCTGCAGCGGATAGGCACTTGGTGCAGGGAGTGGCAACTGTCCCTTAACATAGACAAATGTAATGTATTGCGAATACATAGAAAGAAGGATCCTTTATTGTATGATTATATGATAGCGGAACAAACACTGGTAGCAGTTACTTCTGTAAAATGTCTGTGAGTATGCGTGCGGAACGATTTGAAGTGGAATGATCATATAAAATTAATTGTTGGTAAGGCGGGCACCAGGTTGAGATTCATTGGGAGAGTGCTTAGAAAATGTAGTCCATCAACAAATGAGGTGGCTTACAAAACACTCGTTCGACCTATACTTGAGTATTGCTCATCAGTGTGGGATCCGTACCAGATCAGCCCGCATCTCGTGGTCGTGCGGTAGCGTTCTCGCTTCCCACGCCCGGGTTCCCGGGTTCGATTCCCGGCGGGGTCAGGGATTTTCTCTGCCTCGTGATGGCTGGGTGTTGTGTGATGTCCTTAGGTTAGTTAGGTTTAAGTAGTTCTAAGTTCTAGGGGACTGATGACCATAGATGTTAAGTCCCATAGTGCTCAGAGCCAGCCAGATCGGGTTGACGGAATAGAGAAGATCCAAAGAAGAGCGCCGCGTTTCGTCACAGGGTTATTTGGTAAGCGTGATAGCGTTACGGAGATGTTTAGCAAACTCAAGTGGCAGACTCTGCAAGAGAGGCGCTCTGCATCGCCGTGTAGCTTGCTCGCCAGGTTTCGAGAGGGTGCGTTTCTGGATGAGGTATCGAATATATTGCTTCCCTCTACTTATACCTCCCGAGGAGATCACGAATGTAAAATTAGAGAGATTAGAGCGTGCACGGAGGCTTTCAGACAGTCGTTCTTCCTTTGAACCATAAGCGACTGGAACAGGAAAGGGAGGTAATGACAGTGGCACGTAAAGTGCCCTCCGCCACACACCGTTGGGTGGCTTGCGGAGTATAAATGTAGATGTACGAGGGCAGTTCAATAAGTAATGCAACACATTTTTTTCTGAAACAGGGGTTGTTTTATTCAGCATTGAAATACACCAGGTTATTCCCCAATCTTTTAGCTACACAACATTATTTTTCAACGTAATCTCCATTCAATGCTACGGCCTTACGCCACCTTGAAATGAGGGCCTGTATGCCTGCACGGTACCATTCCACTGGTCGATGTCGGAGCCAACGTCGTACTGCATCAATAACTTCTTCATCATCCGCGTAGTACCTCCCAAGGATTGCGTCCTTCATTGGGCCAAACATATGGAAATCCGACGGTGCGAGATCGGGGCTGTAGGGTGCATGAGGAAGAACAGTCCACTGAAGTTTTGTGAGCTCCTCTCGGGTGCGAAGACTTGTGTGAGGTCTTGCGCTGTCATGAGGAAGGAGAAGTTCGTTCAGATTTTTGTGCCTACGAACACGCTGAAGTCGTTTCTTCAATTTCTGAAGAGTAGCACAATATACTTCAGAGTTGATCGTTTGACCATGGGGAAGGACATCGAACAGAATAACCCCTTCAGCGTCCCAGAAGACTGTAACCATGACTTTACCGGCTGAGGGTATGGCTTTAAACTCTTTCTTGGTAGGGGAGTGGGTGTGGCGCCACTCCATTGATTGCCATTTTGTTTCAGGTTCGAAGTGATGAACCCATGTTTCATCGCCTGTAACAATCTTTGACAAGAAATTGTCACCCTCAGCCACATGACGAGCAAGCAATTCCGCACAGATGGTTCTCCTTTGCTCTTTATGGTGTTCCGTTAGACAACGAGGGACCCAGCGGGAACAAACCTTTGAATATCCCAACTCGTGAACAATTGTGACAGCACTACCAACAGAAATGTCAAGTTGAGCACTGAGTTGTTTGATGGTGATCCGTCGATCATCTCGAACGAGTGTGTTCGCACGCTCCGCCATTGCAGGAGTCACAGCTGTGCACGGCCGGCCCGCACGCGGGAGATCAGACAGTCTTGCTTGACCTTGCAGCGATGATGACACGCGCTTTGCCCAACGACTCAACGTGCTTTTGTCCACTGCCAGATCACCGTAGACATTCTGCAAGCGCCTATGAATATCTGAGATGCCCTGGTTTTCCGCCAAAAGAAACTCGATCACTGCCCGTTGTTTGCAACGCACATCCGTTACAGACGCCATTTTAACAGCTCCGTACAGCGCTGCCACCTGTCGGAAGTCGATGAAACTATACGAGACGAAGCGGGAATGTTTGAAAATATTCCACAAGAAATTTCCGGTTTTTTCAACCAAAATTGGCCGAGAAAAAAAATGTGTTGCATTACTTATTGAACTGCCCTCGTAGATGTAGATGTAGATGTTAAGTCCCATAGTGCTCTGAGCCTGTGATCAGTCAAGTTAATCACCTTTAGATTTAAAGTTCATCACATTTGACATTCATCTACCATATCTACAGGGTGAGTCAAAATGATGTGAAGAATTTTAATTCTGTTTCGCTTTTTACTCCAGTTTGTTAGAACCGATGTCTGATAGACTCACACTTGAGCAGAAAAGAATGATTGCAAGCTTACTGGAAGTTGTGCTGCCGGCGAGAAAAGTGTGGCGAAGGCTTGCAGAACGATTTTCAGGTAGATGGTAACCTGCTCGTTTACCAGAAGATTTGTAGCAATTGGATTAGTAGCACACAGTTATCACTAAACTGTATTGCTGAACGTTGAGTGCATTAACTGTGTTCATCAGGTTGAGACTCTGTAAAACGAAAACTCGGAGCAAGTCCTTTTTCTCAAATAGTATTCACATAATTATAACTCAACCTGTATGTGCTGAATACCAGTGGCATACGCCAAAGTAATAATATGTAAATTATTGGCAAAAGTTATTGGCATGTGCAAAGAAAAATATACGTAACCTGTGCGTTATATGAAAAAATAACTGATATGGGACACTATGCACCCGAGGAAAATGTCTTGTGTACTGCCGATACCGCTGGAGATGAGTATGTATCCCAGTTCTAATTTGGAAATATGTAAATAAGAATATTATCTACAGGAAAATTTACGACAGTCAGCCTCAATCTATCACCAATCCCTGACAGCTGCGCTCGTTATATCTGCATATTCCTTCTGTCTTCCGTATCCCAATACCTAAGAGTCTTTTTTGCAGATCACTTTTTATATAATCTGGACCCCACAGGGTATAAACAAATTTCCAGTGATCAAACCAACGTATTAACTCTCATATAGCACACTCGTCCCCTCAAAAGTGAAGAATCCAAATCATTCTCTTCCCACAGACCTGAAATACTACGTGTCTCCTAGCTGTTCTTCTTCACCTTTGCCGTTTACCAGTTACCTACGGGATCGAAATTGTTATATGTGCTGAAGCAATGTTGGTGACTGTTGGCAACCAGATACCGTTCCTGACGCGACCACTCCCCGTGGCACAGAGTCTGTGTACCTCATCTGTCGGCGCCTGGTGTACAGCTCATGTCTGAGTGCGAAAGCTTCCTTCTGAATGTTTGTGTAGCAGGTATCTGGCGCGGGGTGGAGGCTACAGCCCAGTATTTACACTGGAGGCTGAGGGAAAGTGCATAAAAGCCATCTCTAGACCGAGTGGCTGAAGAGCGCTCATCGTTAATCCGAGAAGAGAATTTGCGCGACACGAATCTTCAAATATTGCTCAGTGAAGAGTCTCAAAAAGTGTGTGTAGTGAATACTCAATAGGGCTTGTTTAAATATTTCCGTTTGCCTCGTGGCAGTGCTTCTGCACCCGCCATTTTCCAACGGTATTTTGAACAGCTAACTACACAAGGTCCAAACTGTTCAAATTATTTTGACGATACTGTCGTAGCAGGTCGTACACCTAAAGAACAGTTGCTAATTTTCGTGCTTTGCTTCGTGTCTTATCTGATGCAAGACTGAAGTGTATACTGGACAAGAGATATTTTTTTAAAACCTGAACTGAAATACCTTGGTCATGTCATAAACCGTCAAGGTGTAAATCCTCCTAAGTCGCATTTGTTAGCTATACGAGGTTTGCATGTTCCTCGCAATGTTACAGAATTGCAGTCAGTTTTAGGGAAAATGAACTATTATATCTGGTTCATACCGAATGCTGCACAAATTACAGCTCCATTGCACCGCTTGCGTCGGAAGAACCTCCCCTTTGTTTGGACAGTTGAGTACCAAGTAGCTTTTCAAAAACTTAAAGATGCATTGTGCAGGGATCGATACTTAGTTCACTTTGATCCTGAAAAACCATATGTGATGCAAGTTAACGTGTCGGGTTACGGCATCGGTGCCGTGCTTTCGCACAGAATAAAGAGAGGCCTATTCCTTTCGCATCAAATGTGTTGTCCAGAGTTCAGTGTAACTATTCACAAATTGAGAAGGACGCTTTGGCTGATGTGAATGGCGTCACCAAATTCTACCACTATTTGTAGGGCACAAAATTCTACTAAATAACAGATCACAAGCTTTTTCAGTCCTTGTTTCATCCCACGAAACCGGTTCCTTTCCGAACTACCCAAAAATTGCACAGATGGGCCTTGTTTTGTCTCAGTACCAGTACGAGACTGTGTATCGTCCGACTGCTCAACATGGCAATGCGGACGGACATTCACGTCTTCCGATTGGCTCTGATACAGATTTTCTGCTGCATCTCGTTGCCACATCGATGCTCAGGTTTCAATCTTTTCCGCTGAACTATAGGAAAATTACACAGGTCACGGAACCTGATCCAGATTTGTACATTTTTCTAACATACATTGGCACGTCTTGGCCTCGTTCCATGTGTAGCATAAAGAACTCTGTCGTGCGCCGATACTTTGCATGTCGACGTACCCTCGCTATACAGAAATGGGTGATTTTTGTTCAAACTGACAGTGGACACCCATGTGTGTTGATCCCTAAAGCTTTGCAGAAATGAGTGTTCAACTTACTTCACCAATGGGGATTTTCGGACGAAACATTTAGCGCGTCGACACTGTACGAGGCAGGGTTTGGACGCCCAAATAGAACAGATGACGTCACAGAGTGACGCATGTGCGGAAAATCAGTCCTCTCCGCCACAAACATCACCATGGCAATGTGTACACATAGATTTTGCAGAACCTTCTTGGAACACTCGTTGGTTGATTGCGGTTGACTCGTATAGCAAGTTAACTTTTGCTGTCCCAATGAACTCGACAACGACACGTAGTACAATTCAGTTGTTGTCCTCTATTTTTTGCCTCGAAGTTTAACTGAAGTAATAGTGTCAGACAACGGACCTCAGTTCACGTCACATGAAACTTTCTGTGCACGCAATGGCATACAGCATGTAACTAGCGCACCATTCCGTGCACAGTTAAACGGCGAGATGCAACGTTTTGTCAGAACCTTCAAACAGTAAATGGCCAAACTTCGCTCCGCACACACCAGGGATAAAGCATTGCAGCTGTTTCTCGCCTCCTATCGTTCGCATCCACGAGACGGACCATCGCCGGCGGAATTGCTTCACAGCCGCCGCCATCGGACACTGCTCCACCTGCTCCAGCCTCCTCAACGTCTGGCGCCGAAGGGAGGCTGCAAGTATCGCTTCGCGTCGCATGTTACTGTCTTTTACAGGGTGTTTAGCGGCAGCACATGGTGGGCGCGAGGCGAGATCTTCCGTCAGCTTGGCGCATGCATGTATCTTATTTCAGGTCCAGACGGCATGCAGCGCCGCCATCACAATCATCTTCGCCACGGTGATCTTTCTGAGCCTGTTGTCCCAGATTCATGGATCCCGAGGACAGCGCGGCCACAGCAGCCGCCAGAGAGTGTCATCACGACACCGCGGGACGATCCTATGGAGACGGAGCCTCCGCCTCCTCCGCCTTCTCTAGCCCTACCGATGGAGCTGGATCCGGCCATACAGCAGCAATCGACACCTTCCACGTCAGTTTCTTGGCCTCTGGAGGTGGATGCGTACCCTTCTGGTTGTTTTCCGGAGGACGTTTCCACCAGAGCGGAGGCCGGACGGAGCGGTACGAAGCTTGACGCCCCCTGCAGCCACAGCATAGCGTCCACTCTCCGGCCTCCCCTGCCGCTGCCGCGCTCTCTACCCGATGATGGTCCGTCTCTTGGAGGGGCGGAAGTAATTTTCCAGCGTAACATCAAGCGCCGGCACGTCCGCATGGAAACTCACAGTAGAGACGGCTGTGAGACGACGTCAGCCAATAGAACGCTGACTAGGACGACACCACTATAGGAACGGCATCTATACGAAGAGAATGTAAGTGCTGCTCCAGCTAGCCTCGATCGCACAAGAAGAGCCGCACTAGAAGACGAGCTGTGATATAAACTTTATAGCAGTGACTTATGAGCTTGTGTGATCTGCTTGCGTGGAAATTGTATACATAGAGAGATATTGTTTATTTGCATGTCGCCATTTGCTTGCGGCCCATCTTTGTAGAAACGCAAGTTAAGTATTGTCAATTTAACATATCGTAATAAACCCTATTAATAGGATTTGCCTGAATTGTTTTTTGCTTTCCGGGAAAGGAGATTCCTAGGCACCCTACATTACACGATTGGGCAGGATCCCACAAATAGGATCAGTCAGGTCCTTCGGAAATTCTTCAGTCACCTTCCTTGGCACATCAGTCAATGGTCCCCATAAGAGACCGTCTAATTTCCGGTGTTCTTGCTGTAGAATGGTTCTACTTGCCTCAACACTATCTCTCCACTGATAGGTATTAACATTGATCCACCATATTATATCTAGAAAGTTTTCGACAAACTCATTCTCCTTTTGTGATACAACATTGAAGTGCTCTCGATAGAATCAGGCGTTGTCCTGTTTCGCATACGCTGTCCTGTTCCTTATACCACTGTACCCACCTCTCTTTGTTTCCTCAAACCTACTATATTCCAAATACGAAGACTACACTGCTCGACATTAAAACAGAGTAACAAGAAGCATAGTAGATCATTTAATTCTATTTTTAGTGCAACAGTGTGTAACAGTATGGCGCAGAAGTACGTTAGTAATTTTTTTCATTGAATATGTACAAGGTGCATAGTGGTGTCAGAATGGCGCTTGTATTCAGGTGTCCAGCTTCTGATAATGGTGACTGTGAGTGTTGTTTAGCCGGGTAGTGGAACTGGAGCCAAACGGATGCCAGTTAGTAAGTCAGGGATGTGTGAAAGAAAGATTAATTTATTTATCGTATTAGTTGATTTGTTGCCCTCAGCAGCGAGTGTCAGACGTCGGTCCTGGATGTAAGTGAAGTGCTGAACTCAGCTAGCAGCCTCCACAGACCAGCCAGTTTACAGCGGTAATAGGCCAAGGAGAGGTGTCAATGGCGTCAGTGCTTTGGCAGGTGGAGAAGTGTCAAGTCAGGCCCCTGGGCCAGCGTCAGGCTGCTGTTGCTATTTCCCACAAGGACCACATAGAGAAGATGCAGAGCCTAACATATGACGACTCCTACAGGAAGAAGGAGAACAAGACTAGGGTTCTTCTCGAGGACACGGATTTACCACACGGGGTCGCCTAGAACCTGTTACCTCAAAGACGTGTACCGCCATTTCTTTATGGACTCTCTACAGTCCACAAAGATGGGGTGCTGTTGCGCTCCATTGTTAGTAGCATTAGGGCACCAACATATTTTCTGGAAAAATACCTGACGGAAACACTAAGCTCTTGTGGCGGTAAATGCCCTCATCACATTCGTAATTCTGTAGATTTTGTAAACCGTCTCGAAAACTTCAGGATGAAAGACTCAGATAGCCTGGTGAATTTTAAAATCGTTTCGTTATTCACCAGGGTGCCCTTACAAGAGTCACTGGAGCTTATTGATGAGAAATTTGACGAAACGGACACCGAACTTTTCAGGCATACCTTGACCTCCACGTGTTTTCTATCTAACAGAGACTATTACGAGAAACTGGAGGGAGTCACAATGGGGAGCCCACTCTCGCCTTTGGTCGCAAATCTGTATACGGAGTGCATCGATGGAAACCAAAGTGTTTTTTCCGTTGTGTTGATGACACGTTCGTCATCTGGTCCCATGGAAGGAACAAAGTCCTTGGGTTCCTTGCACATTTGACCTCCGTACATGCGAAAATCAAATGCACTAAGCAAACCGAATAAGGAGGAAGATTACCTTTCCTTGACGTCATGGTCAGACAAGAACTGATGGCACTCTGGGTCAGGGAGTCTATCGGAAGAAAACGAATACTGACCAATATTTTGGTGCAGTCAGCTGCCACCATCCTTCGCAGAGGAATGCCGTACTAAAAGCACAAGTACAAAGGGCCTGCTATCTCAGACCAAAAGAGACTGCCCCAGAAACTGGAACACCACAGAACTGTATTCCGAGACACACAGCTACGCAGACTGGTAGATTAGGCGTGCTCTCCGCTCCACCACAACAGTAGAACCTGTGGATGCGGAAAAAGTTGTTCAGGCTTATGCAGCTACTGCGTTTATACCATACAATGGCGCACTGTCAGGAACAACTGGACGCAACTGAAGAACTACCGGTTAAAAACTCTCTTTTGCCCCAGGTCTTTTCCCAATAAAAAACTAGCATTATTGGGAACCGTCAAAGATGATCTTGGTTTGCTGAAGACTGGTGTGTACCAGATTCAGTGTCTGTGTGGAAATTTTATGTTGAGCAGGCAGCACGCACCTTCGAAGGCCATTCCCGATAACAGCGGAGGCACACTCCAGTGGCGTATCCAAACAAGTCAACGGTCGGAAAGCACTGTTTTTCCGACAATCAGGTTATAGAAAACGAACGTACCAGAAACGTAGCCCTGACTTCCAAATACTGGGACAGCGTCGTTGGAGAGACCACAAAAATTCGCACAAGGAACGATCTCACCAACCGAGATTGCGACTGTAATCTTAACAAGGCTCGAGAACCAGCAATGTGTTTAGTTAAGAATACTGTCTGCAAACGGAACGATCTGGATACCAGGGCGGAAAGAGCTCCATCAAAGCTATCACAGACACCGATGGTAGTGCCTCCGGGAGTGCGGAGGCTCGGTTGCCGGCGCGAACCACGGAGGGAACGGCTTGAGAACGGCGGTGGTATAAGTCGGCCACACATCCACAGGAGCTCAAATCTTCACGCACGACGCACGGAGTGCTGCTCGAGATGTCGATGAGAGAGGTGACTTTGCATGCGAAGGGTGTGACGGATCGTCGTCCGTTGGGACTGAGCTGATCCCGGTGGCGGCCCTGTCCGATCCCCACCTATGGCGAACCAGCTACCGACTCCTGACTATACTAAGGATGACTCTTTTACTTCTGACGCGCGCTCTCGTGACCGAGCGTTCATTCTTTTGAACAAGCTCGCTCAAGGGGGTCCTACCTTGGCCGAGAAGATGATGAAATGGCCAAACTCGCCTTCTGTAACATTCTGAAGGCTGCTGCACTGCCGCACTCGAGGCAGCAAGAGTCGGGTGTGCCACCGAGAGCGTCGCCGGCCGCACTGCAAGAGTTTGCGGGCCCGGCGGCGGCGGCCTCGGTGGGTGTTGCGCCGCTGGACTCGACCATTCGAGAGGTTGATGTGCCCCCGGTTGCCCCTCTGGCCCCAGAGACACAGGAATAGCCCCTGGCTGCGCTAGTTGATGCCCCATCCTGCGCTAGGGGAAAGTCCGCGGTCTGGACGGGGGCACCGTCTGCTGCAGAGGCCACCGAGATGGACGCCATCGAACTGCCGGACGCAAATCTTGGTGAGGCGATTGCCGAGGCAGAGCGTCGCGACATCGACCCTGACGATGCCCGCTCGCCCAGAAAGCGCCGGGCTGTGACGCACGACGATTCCGACAACTCCTCCCTGACCTCTGACATCGCGAGCCCGTGGAAGAAGGCATCTAGGGCCTCCCGCGCCTCCACCACAGAGGCTGTGAAGACGGTCGCGGGCTCCTCCCGGAGCACCGCCAGGCCGAGACCGACAACGATGACGTAGTGACCCCCTCGTTCACATTCTGTCTCCTGGCAGCCTAATGCGGACGACTTTGTTGCCCCACCCAAACGGCACACCGCCGGGGCTGATGCGCTGCAGCAAACGCAGCCGCTGCCGACCGCAAACACCTTCACGGGCGCCGGCGTAGACGCGCTGGAGGACGGCGACGCGCCTCTGGCGCCGCCCCAGAAGAAGCCGCCACCCCCGCCGGCTATCGTCGTCCAATGGGACGGCGTCTTCAAGAACTTCCAGCAGAAATTTGAAAGAGTGGCCACGTCCACTACTATCAAGGCCACCGGCCGTGACCTCTACAAGGTCAATGTGACGTCCAATGAAGAGTACCACGCGGTGATGGACACCATCAGCAAGGATGGCCTCCCGTGCTACACGCACCCTTCCCAGCCGCTCAAACTTCTAAAGGTGGTTTTCCGCCACCTTCCCCGCAAGTTTGGCGCGGACTACCTCCGAGAGGAGCTCGAGGACAGAGGCTTTGGCATCCGGTCCACCAGCCTGATGAAGTCCCCTCGAACTCACCGTGACATGCCGCTGTACGAAGTTGTCCTCGTTGACAACCTGGAAAACCTGAAGATTTTCCAGATGCACCTGGTCGGCCGTGTCAAGGTCGCGGTAAAGCCGCTTCGGTCCAAAGGCAAGAACGGCCCACTGCTTATCATGCCAGGAGCTGGACCACGTCTTCCGCTACTGCTCCATGCTGCCCCGCTGCGTAAAGTGCGCGGGACAGCACGAGAGCAAATCCTGTCTGCTCAACCGAGAAGAAAAACCGACGTGCCGCACGTTGTCAGTTACAGAGGCTGTTCGACCTCCAAACTGGGCCTAAACCAGTAACGGGGAGTGGCTGTTCCTTCTCGTAAAGTGCACCCGACCACCAGCTTTGCTACGGCCACCGAGGGCGGACCGTCTGCTTCCTCCACCCAGCGTCCAGAGCAGGCAGCTGGCGAGCGGCATCAGCCGACTGCGCCGTCTGCGGCTTCGCCTGGAAGTGTGGCAACTCAGGTACCCACGACTGACGCGCGGTATGCCGCCCCACGCAGGCGTAGCCAGCGCGCGGGCCATGCCACCCCTGCCGCTGCGCAACGGACCGCCGGCGTCACCCTGTCGCGGCAGCTGCCGGCAACTCATCCTGCGCCGCTACTCCAACTAGCTGCCGATGTTCCACGGCAGAAGTATTATACGGAGCTGTCGCAACGAGCCGCCCCGTAGCGGAGGCCGCCCCAGCGGCCCACGCCGCCCCTCGGCTCCCATCGTAGCAGTGCTCCGGTCGCTTTTCGGTCGATGAGCCAGATGCTCGAGCAACTCCCAGTGCTCGTCACCGCGATCACGACGGCCCTCCAGGCCGGCGTTGCTGCTTCTCCTCGCCACGGATAATCGCCACATCCGTGAACTCACCGTTTGCGCATTCAACGCGAACAGCTTGGTCCCCCAGCAAGGGGAATTCAGGGCGTTCTTACGCGACGAGGCATTTGACATTTGCCTCATGTTGCAGACATTCCTGAAACCGGGAATTCATGTGAAGGCGGCAAACTATCGGTGCTACCGCACCGACAGGCTGACCCACGGTGGCAGGACGGCTGTCTATGTCAAGACTTCCCTCAAACATCACGAAGTCCAGCTACCGCAGCTCACAGCGGTGGAGGTCACTAGTGTGGCTGTCCCCACTACGGCGGGGGTTATCAGCTTCGTTGTGGCCTACAGGCCGCCGAGGGGACTGTTCCAGGAGGCTGACTTCTACGCACTGCTGACGTTGCGCGGGAAGATCCTCATTGCGGGCGACTTGAATGCCAAGCGTACAAATGGAAGTCCCGCATCACCGACGCCAGCGGCCGCCTCCTTCGCGCCACACCACGGCATGGCGCGATAGTCCTGGGGCCCTACGACCACACCGTCTTCCCCCATCGCAGCCAGCCTGACGTGCTCGACACCGCCGGACTGAAAGGTGTTGGACACTTCACGTCTGTCACCGTTAGATGCGCCATGTCGTCCGACCTCCTTCCGGTGGTCTTCGACATGGACGTCATCGGTGCCTCTATGCCGACCGACCTCCGCAACTTCCTCGGCATAGATGAGGCCAGATTTCGTGCCGAGATCTTGGATCGCCTCGAAGGCGCGCCCGACGCGGATGTACAGGGAGCCGACGCAGGGTTGGCCTTCTTCACCCGGCACGGTCTCGGTGCAGCAGAGGCCGCCACTCCCAGGCGGCCGGGACAGACGCGAGAAATGTCGTGCCATTTCCCGCCGCACATCTTAGAGGCGATCACGCACAACAATCGCCTCTTTCGAGAGTGGCAGTTCACGCGGCTGGCCGAGACGAAGCGCCGACTCAACAGGGCGCGACGCGAGATTCGGGCCTCCATAGTTGACCACCAGAATCGTGAGTGGGCGGGCCTTGTGGCGACGACGTCGGGTGGCAGTGCTTGGCGGACGGCCAGGCGTTTCTTTCGCCGTCACCAGAGAGTCCCGCCTCTCCGTGTGGATGCGGATGTTGTCTGCGAGCCGGGTGCGAAAGCCATCATCCTTGCGGACACGTTCGCGGAAAATTTCCAGCCCACCGATGGCGTGTTCGATGCTGACCACGTCCACCTAGTGGAGGACAGCATCCCGGTTTTCGTCACTGTGCGTGAGCAGGATGACACGATAGAGGAAATCACGGCACCAGAAGTCGATCTGCAGCTGCTTCACCTCAACTCCAAGAAGGCGGGCGGCACGGATGGTGTCACCAACTGCCTGTTGAGATTGCTACCGCCAGAGGTGCACCAGTCTCTGTCGGATATCTTCAACAGCATCCTCCGCTCTGGGAGTTTCCCTTCCGCGTGGAAACACGCGGAAGTGGTTGCCATCCCCAAGAGCGGCAAGCACCCACGTCAGGCAGCGAACTACCGGCTGATTAGCCTGCTCCCGTCCTTCTCAAAAGTCTTTGAGACGTTGTACGTGGAGCGGCTGCTACGCCACGTGACGGAACAGCAGCTCATCCCCGAGGGACAGTTCGGCTTCCGGAGCGGCCACTCTACGACCCAGCAGCTCTTGCACCTCTTGCCGACGCACCGCGGGTGGCACGCGTGGAGTTAGCGCTTTATGCTGACGACATTGCGTTGTTCACCCGCAACACGAATGCGGCCGAGATGCGCCGCTGCCTGCAGCTCGAATGTGACGTCCTGGGCGCCTGGTCCACGAAGTGGCACCTAAAGTACAACGCTGCGAAGAGCCATGCTGTCGCCTTCAGCAGGAAGCGGCTACCTCCGCACCTGCCACCGGTCAGGATCGGGGGGGGGGGGGGGCATCCCACGGTTGCGGACCGGCAAGTACCTCGGGGTCACACTGGACAAGCAGCTGACTTGGCTGCTCCACGTCCGCGACGTCAGAGGGTGAGCGGTGGGGAGAGTACGTGCGCTGTACCCGTTGCTCAACCCCTCGTCTACACCACCTCCACGCCACGGCCTCTCCATGTACCTGGCCTCGGTACGGCCAGTTCTGGAATATGCAGCCGTGGTGTGTAACGCAGCAGCGGCGCACATTGCGACGCTCCAACGCGTCCAGAATAGGGCGCTGCGACGTGCGCTCCACAAGCCTCCTCGCTACCCCACGAGGCTGCTCCGAGATTGCTCTACAACGACGCAGATCACTCTGACAGCCGTCTAATTCGTGCGCTGGGCCAACAGGTCCAACACAGGCCGACAACACGCTGGTCCGAGCTACTGCGAGAGTAGTTCTCTCCCGCAGTTCCGATGAAGATACAAAGAGCGCCTCTATAGCCAGCGACGCTCACTGAGGACAGCTCGTCAAGACAGGCCCCACTGCCAACACCATAGGTCGGCGCAGGAACAGCAGCTCCGCTGCTTACACTGCCTCTACACCTGGCATATATCGCCAGTGTTTTACAGCGAGCGAGCGAGCGACAAGCGCTCAGCTCGTCAGCGTACCTGACGATGGAGACATGTGTGAATGCCGAAATATTGTGCCCATCTAACACTATGAACCGGCAGTAGACTTCCAGACTGTTAAACTAAGCAAAAAGATTGTTACGACCACCCAGCCTCAGAGGCGCAATGCGCCGTGATGGTTGAGAGATGTGGTTTGGAAGAGATCTGTGAATCACGGCTGGGTGTACAGAGATACACAGACAAGTACGGAATTGACTTTTATGTCTATAACATAGACTCTCTGGAGGGTATGAGTGGAATTATAAAATCTTCTTTATGTAGTCCACTTTAGCCTCATCATACAAGTACTTGGACGCTGTTGTATTTGTTTTCCATAACACGTCATTACCCTGTATTGCATATGATGACTTCATCCTTGTCTCCACAAATGTTTATAGCGTCTGTCACGCCATACTTCCTCGTCTGTGAGTGGTTCCATAAACCTGCCACGTCGAAACCTTCCCGTAATAACAACATTGCCAGGGCCTGCTATGTGATGTGTCCATCTGTCGCCTAACTTCTACCTTCCGGAAATAGCTGCCCAAAATTTTCAAGAAGTCACTAAATCCATTCCTCATCTCGTCCGAGAAGATTCGCTCTGAATTTTTAATATCTGGGTCCCACTAAATTACCTTAACCTTACTTATTTATATGTTGAGGACAATCCCCCTAATTCGCAGTGTAGCGTGTCCACACTCAGCTTCTCCCCACACTTGTATTCCATCCTTAACTAACTACCACGTTGCCCTAGAACTATCACCCCCCTATTAAGTGCTCAAAACTAATTGCTTCCCCGGCCAATGCTCGTCAATCATTCTGCTGGCAACTAATTTGTTGGCACATCTGCAGCGTGTGCTTGCTTGCGTGTTACACAGAAATTTAGTACGCAAAAGCCTGCTAGAAACACACACCATTCGTAGCTGAAACGCATACTACAAACACTGCGTGTTGCTGCTGTTCCGGGAAATGGTGTATATGCTGCCACATTTGTTCGATCGAAATCCTCGCTTGCTGGGACTCTATTAATTTCTCCGACGAATGCATAAACTGTGGATTGAGTGTGTTATTTAAATATGTTGCATTTTGAATTGGAAGTTCGCAATTTCTGTGCCTTTCATGCTCACTGAGTTAAGGCAGCAGTGTTTGCGGTAGCAGATGTTCTACGATTTTATGTATTGTAGTTCTACCCTAATTCAAGTGTTTATAAAAACACACACCTTCCCGTTTAACTATCTCAGACACAAAATTTTACCCACAAATTAATTCTTACAGCGACTTACAGCACTTAGTACAGTTATTATACAGGTAACATATTCGCCTAAAACAGAAAGAGGCTAAATATTTTACAAGAAGTAGAAAGTTTCTTATATATGATGAAACATCAAGACATTATTTTGAACGTACAGGTTGAATCAAAAAGTTCGTTGTAAATTTCACCAATGTCATTCTAAATGTTACATGTTGAAACACGTTCCTTTGTTTAGATAACGTGTTAACGTAGATAACACTATTTAGGAGTGAAATTATGTAGTCTGTGGTATAGCAAAGTTAATCATTATCTTTGTATGTAAAGCAGTTACCATTGAAACTTACACAATAACCAAATATATGTGCTGATTGCCACTGGTTTAGTATCAGATAATATTATATATGTCACTGGCTAACGTCTGCTTTGTATGTTGTGTGAAAAAACTGTTGTCATGTTAACTAATAAGAAACAGTAGTCACTCGACGTAAATCTGCCTGGAAGGATATTTCGTCTCCTCTAATGCTAGTTGTGCTACTGATGGACATTTGCTTTTGTTAATATCCCAGCAATGTATAAATAAAGGAATTCTCTGTTGTTCAGTTTACGTGAGTCAACCCCAGTTTCAACAGCCCTGCTGCCTCGTACTTTTCGTAATCCAACACAAAAGCTCTTTTTACTGGTTTAGTTTTAATAATCACTATCTCCCAAAGTATAAAATAGTCCCAGAGTCCTACCCATATTTTAAACTGCAATGTAACGCACTCATCACATCGAAAGTGAAAGCTGAAAATGATTCTCTTCCAGCAGAACTGAAATATTAAATACCTCCTAGTTCTTACATAGTACAAATTAGTTCCTGCCCTCAGAAGTACAGAAAATATTTTTCCTTCTAACACTATTCAAAATATTGTCCTGATCATGATTCCTTACGTATAGCTACGAGCAGTCCCCAGTATCGTCAGCTTCGTTCACTACATAAATGACTGGAATAACTAGATGAAAAAATGCAGGTGTACAAGCTATGAAAGCAATACAAAACTGTTGATACTTTTTAAGGTATGGGCCTCGCTAACTCATAAACCTGGCATCTGTATTCAAGCCAGGGTCGCACAAAGGCCTTATAGAGTTGGTGCAGACGCGCTTTGTCGGCTCCCGAAGGCCTATGACTGACACTTTTAAGGATGTTTGACCATTTGAGACATCTCAGTTTCAGTTCCTTAAGTTGTGGCAACCATGTTATCTTCTCATCAAAGATACGATGCAGATACTTCACCTTTCACTTAAAAGTGAGAGCAGTGCCCCCCAGTTTTAAAAAGGGGGAAATTAAACTGACTGCGGGAACGATTAAAATCAACACAATCCGTTTACTCTAATGAGAACTTAAAACTTGTGATGCAAGACCATTCCTCCAACCGCCTGATCGTCAGTTGCAATCGCCGAGTAGCCGTGGTGAGGCTGGAGGATGCACAGAAGATGGAGAAGTCGTCCACAAACAAGGAACATAGTACTGGACGTCGCACTGTGGTTGTAATGCTACTGACTGCGATGGCGAAAGCCGTGACACTTAAAACAGTCCTTTGAGGGACACCATTCACCTGGTTAAAACGTTCAGACAGGACATTGCCAACCCTGTATCTAAAATATCTGTCCGAGAGAAAGGACGGTATGAAGGTAGGTAGACATCCACGGAATCCTCACTAATGGAGCTGCGACAAAATATTATGCCACCAGGTAGTGCCGTTGGCCTTTTCCATATGTCAGAAAACAGCGATAAGCTGTTGCTTACGAAGGAAAGCTTGTTGAATTGCACCTTCGAGCAGGGTCAGGTTATCGAGAGTGGAGCGATACCTCCTGAACCCACACTGGGAGCGACTGAGCAAGGACCTGGTTCAAATGGTTCAAATTGCTCTGAGCACTATGCAACTTAACTTCTGAGGTCATCAATCGCCTAGAACTTAGAACTAATTAAACCTGACTAACCAAAGGACATCACACACATCCATGCCTGAGGCAGGATTCGAACCTGCGACCGTAGCGGGCGCTCGGCTCCAGATTGTAGCGCCTAGAACCGCACGGCCACTCCGGCCGGCCAGGGACCTGGTTTCCAGAATCCACACTAGGCGCCGATTGACCATACGCTCCGGTATCTTTCCTATGCAGCTTGTTAGCCTAACACTAAGATAACTAACAGGGTCTGTCCGATACTTTCCTGGTTTTAAAATTGGGATTAAGATACAGTCCTTCCAAGAGTTAGGAAAGTCGTCAGTTATCTAAATTTTATTGGAGAGGTGAAGAAGGACTTCCTTCTACTGACAGTCCAACTGTTGCAACATGCTGTAGGTTATCAGGACGCTTCCAGGATTCGTATCACAAGCAACTGACAATGCAGAAACCAGCTCCCACAGAGAGAATGGCTGGTTGTATTCTTCCATGATGATGGAACGGAAATCAAGATCGGCCTTCTCCCGTGTCTCCCGATATCGACAGAAGTGTAATCCTGGCTGAAATCGTCCGTAATGGATTTATATGATTCAGCTATTGTCTGAGCTATATTCCTTGTCGATGTTACAACAGACCCGTGTATTCGTACAGCTGCTATTGGCATTCGAGGGTTGTGCCTTGAGATCCTCCTAATGGCTTCCCATACTTTACATGTGAGTGTGGACCTATTGATGTAGTTCAGGAACTCTTGCCAATACCTCTGTTTGCTCTCCTGAATTATTCTCCTTGCCTCTGCATGCACCATTCGAAAGTTTTCAAGATTCTCATCTGTAAGGCAAAGACTAAATTTGCACATTGCTGCCCTCCTGATTGCAAAACGGCACTCATCGTTCTACTAAGGGACAGGTCAATTCCTAGGCATTTTTGCAGCTGTAATGCGATCCACCCAGTCATGGATGCCGTCACATTGCTCCAAAACAGCTAACTACCTGTAAAGAATACAGTTAGCCTTTCTGAACAACCATCTCAGTGGCTTTCTTTCAGGATCTTCTCAATCAGGCAGATGGATCCAGATAAGGAAATGGTCACTACCAGGAAGGTCATCGTCCACTGCCCACTGAACAGTGTCTCCAAGTGCAGGCGAGCAGAAGGAGAGGTCTATGACCGCAGACGAACCTGTAGTGGTGCCATAATCTGTAACGTGACCCATATTCAACAGTATGAGATCTGTTGTTTGCAGTAGATCCTCAAGTGACCGACGCTTTGGCCAAGTGGTGTGAGAACCCCATAGTGCAGTGTGTGCATTGAAGTCCCCTAAAATGAGGAATGGGTGGGGGAGTTCATCAAGAAGATGAGTGATGACCCCACTGTCAAGAGGTGGTAGGTAAAAAGAGCACACAGTAAAGTCAACATGGGCCATTATCCGAACAGCAACTGCTTGTAGTGGTGTTGTTAAGGAAATAGGTGAGGAGTGAAAAGTGTCTCTTACGAACACTGTAACGCCACCTCTTGTCCTATTGCCAGTAAGGTCTTCTTTTCTGTAAAGGTGATACCCTCCAAGTACAGGTGTGTCAGTTTCGTTAAAATGAGTCTCTTGAAGGCTAGGGCAAAAGGGTCTGTCCTGTACAAGCAGTGTCAAGTCCTCCAGATGAGTCCTGAGCCCATTGATATAACATTGGAGTATGGGAGCCATTTCATCAATGTGGTCTTGATTTACCCCTGTCTTAGCGCCGAGGTGGTGAGGCGCTTGTAGAGCGAGGCAGGGTGATGGGGCTGACTTTGTCTGATGATGAGGCATCAAAATCCATGATGTCCTCATCATCAGTCAGACATGTCAGAATGACATCTGATGGTGCCTGGGTCAGCTTTTGACCCTAATGTTGAGTTCCTTTCTCCACTCCCTTTCCCAGTAAGAATAAGGGGGAAGGGGGTGGTGAGAGTCACCTTTCTTTGAAGAAAGTTGGCGTTGAGGGGCACTCTGCTTTTGGGGTTCCTTTGGGCTGCGCCCTGCGGAATCATTACTGGTTTCTTCTATTGTAGCTGCCTGGATCACTATGTCTTCACTCGGATTTACAGGTGCTGGTGGTGGATAAAGGCACACTGTACGTCATTTGAGTCGAAGTGTCGACCTTAATGACAGGTTTCTTCAGTATAAGAAGTGGCAAAGACAGGGGGTTTCATTGCCTGATACTCCTTCTTGGCTTCTGCGTAGGGGATCCGTTTGGTCACTTAGATTTCCTGAATTTTGTGTTCCTCTGCAAAAAACAGGGTGGGCTCGGATCCAGATTGGGTGGCTCCCAGAGCAGTTAATGCAGACTTCTGGAGATGGATAGTCAGTCCGAGCTTCACGTGCTGCCTTTCTACACTTCCCACAAGTCGCTTCACCTCTGCAACTTAGCGTTGTATGGCCAAAACGGTGGAATTTGAAGCCTCGCATTGGGTTAGGTGCATAGGATCAAACCCTAAGTCGGAGTAAAACTGCCATGATGTGTCCAGATTGGAGAATTTAAGGTCACAGTAAAAGTGGCAGTCTCCTCAGTCTCTCCATTGGTCTTGTGTGGCTTTTTTTCCACATTCATGATCCCCTGTGGTGCCCATTCATGTTTCAGTTCAGCAACATCTTTGCCCATAATATCACCATAGGTTACCACACCTTGGCTGGACTTAAGGGAGTTATGCAACTCAACAATGATGTCTTATTCGCCCAATATCTGTGACTTCATAAGAAGTTCCAACTGCTTTGCCTGGTTAGTCTCGACAAGCAAGGAACCATTTTGCAACTGTTTAATAGCCAGCCAACCAACCCTTCTAAGCCTTTATGGATATAGGAGGGGGACACTTTTTCAAGCGCCCGCTCCTTCCTCTTGATCACTACAAAGACGTTGGGATTCATGACTCCTTGAGCCCCATTACTAATAAAAAGTTGATTATCAGGAGGACTAGCCTCCCTCATTCTTTCTGATGAATGGGTGAGAAAACTCCCAGGCGGTAGACCCTGCCTGCTGGGAAGAGGAAAAGAAGATTTCGAGGGTTCCATTTCGGTCCCACGAGCAGCTAGGGAAATAAGGGTCCACTCAGACAGAGCCCTGCCTTCCTGAGTAAGCCTTTATACAACTGAGGTGCGACAGGTTCCCCAGAGGTTGCCCGCTAACGACTGTTCCACCTCAACAGCCATGGATCTCATCAGCGAGCCGCACACCTTGAGATTGAGGGTTTCTTATAGCGGTGTATTCCATCCTAGCGATCCGGTCAGTGAAGCCAAGATCCCCATTCCCTGAGACACACTACGATCCACCACCGCGCCGCATGATGGTCGCTGAAGCGTGCCCAGAGCTTGCGGTGGCAGGGGCTGGCGGCGCTTACCAGTTCGTAGCTGAGGAACCCCGGGGGCGCCAAGCCCGTACTCAACAAAGAAATGCTGAACCCTTGAGATCGTCGACATTCGGTAGGTACTGGTATATCTACTTCTTACACGAGGCATATCTTTGTCATCTCAGAAACAAATAACGTGGAAATACTGTTTGTGAATGAGAGACACCATGCTTGTTCTTCAGTTTATTCAATATGCATGTAGCGTTATTCCTATCCACGTTGTGCTGTCGCTGATATTCAAACCGTTCGCATGTAAAAGCATAAAGTGCACTTCAGCTAATTTGCCGCTTATTGCATGTCGTCTTCAAGGTCAAAGTCCCACAGCTTTAATGACCATTGGTGTATATGTGATTCTTCTGTGCTAAATTACGAACTACTCAGGTGGCAGTCATTCGTCATTGAATATTATTACTTATGAAAGCACTAACCTGTTTCCCAAGAGCACGGAGTTCACTTGCCTTGGCAGCTGCAGCTGAGAGTTCCTACTGCGCCTTCCTCGGCATTTGTGGTCGCTGAAATAACATCTGGGAGGTGACAGATCTGTACACATGCCTGTGTGAAGCGATGCAGAATGTCTGGGCTATCTCTCAACAGTAATAAACGAGAAACACATTGATTAAAACATGAAAAATGAATGGTATGACATTGATGTAGCGTAGGAAGGAAGTAATATTTTGAGTAAGTAATATTTTTTAAGGTGGCTGTCATTTCAATAGCTACTGCAGGAACCGTCGAATCAATACAGAACACTAATAGCCACATTCTTTTTTCTGCTCCATAATTTATTTGTTTGTCTACTTCAACATTTCGTATATTCTCAAACCCTTTGGTGTCCATTTTATATTTTATCGTGCTTCATACTATCGGAATTAATTATCTAACCATTATGTAGCACCGCGTAGGTTCATCTTCATCTTATGAGAGAAACGCACTCGTGCTGCGAACTAACAAGTAAGCAGTTAGTACTTTGAATACATGCAGCCTCTAGACTGACGATTATTACGACAGTTTTTATTAGTTATTTTTTGACTATATTTAGTGAGTTATTTTAGCTCTAAAATACAACATACATTACTTGTGAAAATCCTCATGTAACACTTTATATACACTGTGTAAGACGTCGTGGTCTCCTGACCTTCATTGCTTACGTATTCCGCCCCCACAATCATATTCTGCACATCAAGATGCTTCATTCGAACCCAAACTCGATAAGATGAAGTCAGTGTTGTATGAATTCATGTAAACGATATGCAAATAACTAACAAATCGCAAGTGCGCACCGTGGTTGAAATACTCTAGGCTGGCATACACACACACATTCAAGACACGACGGTCAGAGAAGCTTCTAGTTCGGGAGAGGCAAAAACCGCACGCCAGGACGCCGGTCCCTTTAGAGGTATTCATAGGGAGCTATCTACGTCGCTAGGCCGCCGCCCGTAGAGCAGACAGCATGTGCGTTAGTGAAAGGGGGAACAAACCCATGTTCGGCTTAAAAGCAAATTCCGCTACATTGTGTGGGAGCGCCCATCCTACGCATTCTTTACAAATATAGCACGCAGTTTAAGAGATTTTCACAGGGAGACAGCAAACGCCAAACGCCGATGTTACAGATTTCCAGATTGGTCGCCTTAAACGAAACGTCGTTCTCCCGTTTTAGAAGAGCAGTGTTGATTGGCAGACGATATTTCTAACGCCTTGAGCTGAAGGAGTAATGGAAGGGACCGAAAGATATACCCCTTCACGTCTGGCGTGGAGAGGGGCCGTTCCGTTGTCACTCTTGGAGCGAGAACACATAATGAGAGCGTGTGCGCTCGTACGTGTACTCAAAGAGTGAGGAACAAGTCTCTCCTCAGTACTTCACTGGGAGAGCACCTCTGTCGAGAGCGAATCGGAGTGTGACTCTGTATTGAGTCCTGTGTTGGCCGCCACACTTATTGTGCGGTGTGAACGGACAGAGTAATAGGTAAACGCCTGCGAGCGAATTTTTGAGTGGCATCGCGGTGGACTGGTTATCTGACCGGTGTACCACGCCAATAGTTGGACTAGGGGCTAATAGGAGTCCTCGACTTCATCAAGGCATAGGGAGAGTTTGATTGGCGAAGGTCAATCCAGATAGAGTTATCTCATTTGTCAGCAGCGAGCGGGGCAGACAGCAGTCATCGCAGCTTACGGTATTGTGCGCTACAGCTCTTGCGAGCCCCATATTTCCTCCACAACAGTACACTTCACTGCATTTCACATGCGACAGCCTCGACCGTACCTAGCAACATTCTAACGGATAATTATTCAAGTTGAGTAGGCACGGCTCTCAGCCATTCTGCCAAGTCAATACGAATCTTAAACTTTGTATAGAAATTTCATTCCGAAATGAACCCGGAAATAACTTCAGTTCATAACTAGAGGTGCCATTGTGATTTCTCAGAATTTTTGCAAAATAAATAATAATTTTCGTTAGTTTCATGTTTTTCTTACACTAACTAGCACTACTCCAGTACCCAATATCCCACTAGTTACGTAAGAAATTTTGTGAATTTTTGTGTCATTTCCTTACAGCGGACGGCTCCAGAAGATATTTATTGCTGAAAGTTTTTCAGGCATTTCTCCTTACAACGTTAGGAGCGACTGTCTGACTCTGTAGTTGTGTGGGGATGGAAATTGCATCTTGCAGGAGCCACTGGGTAAAGGGTACATTTCAGATTAATCCGTTGCACAGAATGACGGAATAGCAACCCCACACGCTCACAACTGAAGCGCCGAAGAAACTGGTATAGGCACGCATACTCAAATTCAGAGATATGTAAACAGGCAGAATACGGCGCTGCGGTCGGCAATCCCTGTATACGACAAGTATTTCGCACATTTGCTAGATTGGTTACTGCTGCTACAGTAGCAAGGTTATCAAGATTTAAATGAGTTTGAATGTGGTGTTACAGTCAGCGGATTAGCGATAGGACACAGCGTCTCCGAGGCAGCGATGAAATGGAGGATTTCCCTGTACGACGATTTCACGAGTATACCGTGAATATCAGGAATCCTATAAAACATCAAATCTCCGACATTGCTGCGACCAGAAAAAGATCCTGTAAGAACGGGACCAACGACGACTGAACAGAATGTCCTTCAGAAAATAAACCAGGTAACCCTTCAGTCAATTGAGTAGTACTGCCTTTTGGGTTGAAGACAGAAACAGAAAGTACATTGTCGTGAATCGGAAGACCAACCTAATGAAATGAATCAAATCCAAAAATATTTTCACAGGGACGTGAACACAGAATTGTAAATGTCCTCGTTTTGGTGTGAGACTGGAATGTGGCAGGTAAACTACACGTACCAAGTAGCGGAATGTCCTGACCGCTACCCGCAGTAAGTCGCGTGCAAGATTTTCTGAACTGTGCCGAGCCCAGCTGTCCATAAGTGGCACGATTAAGCAACGAAACGGAAGTGTCAAGTGTCTAACTGAAGTCGCACAAAGCGTCTGACATTGACTAAGTTCTGAAACAGTTTATCTCACTGTCGTTGCACAGCATTTTGTCGGGGTGAAGGCACATCCTGTATTTAATCATTACTAGTACCGGTAGGCGGATGAAGAAAACTAGATTCTCTGAATGTGAAGGTGCTTCACACTTATGAAAGGGAACGTGGGTAGAGTTCTTTTTCTGATGCAAGCGTGCAGACTGCACATGAGCTGGCATTCCAGAAGCAAAGCAGGTCACGTTCCAAGAGAGGAAATATTGTCTTGACATGGTTTGACTGCAGAAACATGCTTAACGCTTGTTTACTCTATCCATGACGCGCTGGCCCATTTGCGTGTGGTGGTTGGTGGCACCGTATTTGTTTGTCACTTTGTGTTACACTGCAAATGGGCGCTACCTCAAAGTTTTCCACGCCATTATCACATGAGTCCTGATATTCAATATTTTGTAACACTTGTTTCAAAGTAGGATCTGTCACACTGTACATAGCTGCATCACGAGCCATTGTGCCACTATATTGCCGTCCACAGCTACATTGCAAACGACACCGTCATGTCAAAGACTGAAGGTCAGTGACCTATGGATGGCATGTCTGTTCTGACCTTCCCCACAATCGAAATTATTTGTAACGAGCTGCAGCAACCTGCACCTGATCCTCGTATTACTTAGTGAGGGCAGAAACTAATTCTTCAAAAACCAGCAACTGTAGCCTACTAGCGAGAATAACTTCTGAGGGAGTTGATAAACACCTGTGCCACCCATTGACAAGAAATGAGAAAGTTTCACAGTACACAGCACTTGACGTGTAGCAGACTGGGCGTCGAAATGAACGTAGTGCTCGTTCCATTGCTCTTGTTGTTCACTGAAAGTTCGGGACGGTGGAATAGCACAGAGACTCTGTCGCGGATGTGGCTGGCTGTTGTGGCAGAGTTGATACAGCAGGGAATGGAAACTTGAGCGCTGCCAGCCCACCGTTGTTCTTGAAGACAGCTGAGCCTATGATATGGGGTGCGATTTCATATGACAACAGGAGCGCTGTCCTGGTTACCCCACGCACACTGACTGCGAAATTCTACGTCAGTCTGGTGATTCGACCTGTTATGCTGTCATTCATGAACTGCACTCCAGGGGGTGTCTTTCAACAAGATAACGCTCGCCTGCATACTGCTGTTGTAACCTAACATGCTCTGCAGAGTGTCGACATGTTGTCTTGGTCTCCTCGATCACCAGATCTCCACTTGAGCATACATGGAACATCATCAGACGAGATATATTCCAGAAATTTCATTACTCTGCGTAAATTATTTTTTGGTGTTTACTTTTTTCCGTCAGTGTATTTCAAATTTTGAAATAAATATTTGTGTTTGTAATGAAATATTTCATGAGAGCTTCAAGGAGGAGCTTCCAGTTTAGGGACCATTGTTAGACATAAAGATCTCTTTAAAAAGTATGCTGTGAGAAAATAACTAAATTTGTATTTACTTTTGCGTGTGTGTGTGTTAAAAGATACTTAGAAGTTCTAGACCCTACTTAAACATTAGTACCTATTTAAAAAGTATGATGTTGATATATGTCAACAACAATTTAAAAATTTTGTTTTTTCTTAGTTTTTTACGGTGCGCAAAAGTCCTCCTTGAAAAACGTTGGTAATGAGAGTATTAATATTACAGGTGTTTGAAAATGATGTCTTCATTACCAATACACTGAGTTATTCGAGTTTTGAATTTCCGTACGTATGCACGCCTGTTGTAACCAAACATGTGCGGGCTATTGCTGAGAATATATTGTCCTACCAGTGTGCAAGAGTCTTCGGACGATCGGTGCACAGAGTGGATTCTGGAAAGCCCCTAAGAAACGTCCCAGGGGCCTGAATCGATGAGGCGACTGTCACGGAAGACCAGATGAGCTGCCCGGAGAACTTCCCTGCAAAACACGCAAATCAGTTCGCACTGTATGCGCCGTCGTCCAAGCTACATGCAACTACGCAACCACCATATTAATTTGTCCAAGAAGAGGCAAAAAACATTCCTCATTCATGCTGAATACTCTCTGAGAATTCACATTTAGTGTATTCTCAACACTGCACACCAAAGTGCTACACGTAATGAATGCCTAAGAGCTGTGTGGTCCTCTCGTGAAGTTGTTCGGGTTTGTTAGCCCACTAGCACGGCGTGTCTTGTTTATTAGCGCACTCAGATAGGTCAAAGTGTCCCTCATCACTAAAGAACAGCAGCGCACTGTGTGGCAACTGTTCAAACAACTCTCCACATGCAATTTTTCGCAGCAATAAAATCGCATTTTGCACCACACCCAGTGTATATGGGTTAAAATTGAAGGCGTGGTGAGAAAATCGTCTCACAGAATGATAGTAAAGTGTAAGGACAGCGGTGTGTGTGCCTGCCGCGCAACGACGACATCATTTGCTTCTACGTTTTCCCGTAAAATGGAAATTTTCAGGAACAGAATGGTAATTAAGTTTACAATAACATGTATTCTTTTTGAAAATCAGTGTAGTAATGAAGTTAATGACACGCAGTGGACGCAATTACCAAGGCATTGTACAGTGCCGAGATTAGGTAACACCTGGGTCTCCACTGATTCAAAATAAAATATAATCAGTTTGATCATAAACATCAATATTCAGCAGGTACAGCGTCATCGAATATCCCGCATTCACACCTATGACGCACTACTCACTTCAGCTCAAAAGCTTGTAACGTTAAACACCGCAGTATCAGATTCATTGTATTTATATGAAGGCTGCACACTTCCTGTTTATGCTGGGCACGTTGCTCGCTCTCTCTTTCTTGCCTTGGTTATTTCTCACACTTTCTGATGGAATAATTAACGTACTTTGATAACATTCCGTACGATGTTATACATTTCAGTTGTCCGGAGAGGCCAGCCGTAGTGGCCGAGCGGTTCTAAGCGCTAGAGTCTTGAACCGCGCGACCGCTACGGTCGCAGGTTAGAATCCTGCCTCGGGCGTGGATGTGTGTGATGTCCTTAGGTTAGTTAGGTTTAAGTAGTTCTCGGTTATAGGGGACTGATGACCACAGAAGGTAAGTCCCATAGTGCTGAGAGCCATTTGAACCGTTAGTCAGGAAAGCTGGACACAGCCAAAAGTAATATGTGGGGATACAAGAATATTAAGTTTGGATTAATAGACAAATAGTTATTATTATTTAACATTATGGCTTAGTTTTAAGGAGATATCACAGTCGGTAAAGAAACATACAAGAATACTGAGTCCTTTTAATAAGTCACCACGCGAGTGATGGGTTATTAACTGCACCACGCATACCGTTAGCGCCGTAGGCGAACCATTTCTTCTGTGGTTCATTTGCTTGGAACTGTTCTGATCACATTTCTTTGGCAGGATTATTCTTCTCTAAAGTCAGTTCATTAAGTCAGGACCACTAAGTTCACTTCAGGTCTATCTTTTCATTCACCAACCAAACCACTGAGCCGATAAAACAAACGTTCTTCACATCATGTTTCCACACACCCATGTCTCCAGTACGCGCCAAAACTTCGCAAGTATCTTTCTTGATATATGTGGTACCATTACTCACAACCTTAACTGTGTTGCGTCAGATTCTGTTTCAGCACCTTATATAAATTCAAACATATTTCAAATGATCCTCTCTTTCTTTTTTTTTTTTTGTTTACGAAGAACGGTTTACGGTGCAAAAGCACATATTTACATAGGTTCAGTAACGATTACAATGCATTCCAACTAAATAATATAAAAGAAATACTTGTATATAAATGTCTTTGGGTCCTGTTTTAATCGAGTTACGATATAAAATACCAGTAGTTCCATCTAGTAGATTTAAACGATAGCTGCAGTGTTACTCAAAACTCTCGTAGCCACATAAATTACAGGTAATGGCAGAAAACGGGCTGTTTTAATTAGTCTCTAAAAGTCGAACGGTATTATTGGTCACACTGAATGTCTGTCATGTGTTTCGGATTGGTCCGCTATTTGCCGGCATGGAGTGCTGGAGTGGGCCTGAAATTGCTATGGCTGTGGAGGCCTTTCACATTTCACAGGAACGTTGAGCGCTTGCTGCTGCTACACAGGAATACCGTTGTCAGTTCGACCTTAGACGGAATGATCCTGTACCACGTTATAGGTGAGAAATTATGAAGCAACGGGAAGTGCCCTTAAGCTGAAATCGCCTGGAAGAACTAGAAGTTGTCAGTCAGAGGAACGGGTAGAGGAAGTGCAAAATGTTGTCACCGAGCGAGGCGGCGCAGTGGTTAGCACACTGTACTAGCACTCGCCCATCCTGATTTAGATTTTCTGTGATTTCCCTAAATCGCTTCAGACAAGTGCCAGGATGGTTCCTTTGAACAGTCACGGCCGACTTCCTTCCCCATCCTTCCCTAACCCGATAGGACCGATGACCTTGCTATTTGGACCACTCCCCAACCAACCAAATAACAGTCCTATGCATTCTGTGAGACACATTGTGGTTCTAGTGGGATTGTTCAACCGTAGTGTGCACAGAATTTTACGGAACAATTTAACGTTACAAATATACAAGATAGAGGTTGTGTATCAGTTAAATGAAAATGGTTACGAAAAGCAAATACATACGTCTGTTGAACTGTTTACTAAAAGTAGGGATAACGAAGTTCTTAAATTTGCTATGGCTGAATGGCGAGGCACATTCTCATCGCAGCGGTTGTGTCACCAAACAAAACTGCCGTTACTGGAGCGACGATATTCCTCAGTAACTCCATCAACCCCCCTCACACAGCCAGAAAGTCACAGCAATGGGCGCCGCCTCCTCAGTGGACATAAACGACGCTTTCTTTTTTGAGGATTAACATTTACGTGCAGTGGGCAGAGGGTTTGTTAACCACATCGTTTCAAGGAATGGCGATATTTCGTGGCCTTAAAGACCTCCACACTTATTGATCTGTAACTATTTATTTTGTAGGTCCCTTAAACAAAGGGTGCGTGCTACAAGACTACACACGATTGCGGTACTGAAAGACACCATTCAGGCGGAAATCAGAAACATTCCTATAAATATGCTCGTTCGTGCCCTAAACGATTTGCATCACAGATTCTCCGTCATTGTGACAATGTTGGCCATCTAGGAGATATCATTTCCAAAACAAGAACTGTGCGTGAAATGGCAATACTAAAGGGTTTCGTTGCTGTGTATGAAAATGTTTTACAATATATTTCTCGGCCTGTTTCGTCACATCGAAATCGGTCCGTACTTCTGCTACAGTTTTTTCCCGAATATGCTCACAACCATTACAACGCGTATTACGGCGATTAGTACCCCGTTACTCCCACTCCTCTTCTTTGCACATTTCCAGTTCCTCGGCGAGTTTTGCTCCACGATGCAACTGATTGTCGGCCAGCAACAGGACGTGGGTACTTACTATAACTTCCTTTCTATGTCAGGGCTGCCCCTTCCCTTCTGCCTCTCCATTTCTCCCCACCACTTCAGCTCCTGATGTGAGGGCTCTACACACCCACCAAATCTATCCTTCATTTCCGTGTTCCCACTATTCATCCTACCACCTTCATTTTCAATATCATCCAACGGCTTATATACACTCCTGGAAATGGAAAAAAGAACACATTGACACCGGTGTGTCAGACCCACCTTACTTGCTCCGGACACTGCGAGAGGGCTGTACAAGCAATGATCATACGCACGGCACAGCGGACACACCAGGAACCGCGGTGTTGGCCGTCGAATGGCACTAGCTGCGCAGCATTTGTGCACCGCCGCCGTCAGTGTCAGCCAGTTTGCCGTGGCATACGGAGCTCCATCGCAGTCTTTAACACTGGTAGCATGCCGCGACAGCGTGGACGTGAACCGCATGTGCAGTTGACGGACTTTGAGCGAGGGCGTATAGTGGGCATGCAGGAGGCCGGGTGGACGTACCGCCGAATTGCTCAACACGTGGGGCGTGAGGTCTCCACAGTACATCGATGTTGTCGCCAGTGGTCGGCAGAAGGTGCACGTGCCCGTCGACCTGGGACCGGACCGCAGCGACGCACGGATGCACGCCAAGACCGTAGGATCCTACGCAGTGCCGTAGGGGACCGCACCGCCATTTCCCAGCAAATTAGGGACACTGTTGCTCCTGGGGTATCGGCGAGGACCATTCGCAACCGTCTCCATGAAGCTGGGCTACGGTCCCGCACACCGTTAGGCCGTCTTCCGCTCACGCCCCAACATCGTGCAGCCCGCCTCCAGTGGTGTCGCGACAGGCGTGAATGGAGGGACGAATGGAGACGTGTCGTCTTCAGCGATGAGAGTCGCTTCTGCCTTGGTGCCAATGATGGTCGTATGCGAGTTTGGCGCCGTGCAGGTGAGCGCCACAATCAGGACTGCATACGACCGAGGCACACAGGGCCAACACCCGGCATCATGGTGTGGGGAGCGATCTCCTACACTGGCCGTACACCACTGGTGATCGTCGAGGGGACACTGAATAGTGCACGGTACATCCAAACCGTCATCGAACCCATCGTTCTACCATTCCTAGACCGGCAAGGGAACTTGCTGTTCCAACAGGACAATGCACGTCCGCATGTATCCCGTGCCACCCAACGTGCTCTAGAAGGTGTAAGTCAACTACCCTGGCCAGCAAGATCTCCGGATCTGTCCCCCATTGAGCATGTTTGGGACTGGATGAAGCGTCGTCTCACGCGGTCTGCACGTCCAGCACGAACGCTGGTCCAACTGAGGCGCCAGGTGGAAATGGCATGGCAAGCCGTTCCACAGGACTACATCCAGCATCTCTACGATCGTCTCCATGGGAGAATAGCAGCCTGCATTGCTGCGAAAGGTGGATATACACTGTACTAGTGCCGACATTGTGCATGCTCTGTTGCCTGTGTCTATGTGCCTGTAGTTCTGTCAGTGTGATCATGTGATGTATCTGACCCCAGGAATGTGTCAATAAAGTTTCCCCTTCCTGGGACAATGAATTCACGGTGTTCTTATTTCAATTTCCAGGAGTGTACTAACTCGCGCACTCCAACCCACTACAGAACAACCAAAGTTTAATCTTCCCACAACTTTTTTAACCAGCGCCGGTCCTTCACCTTTTTAAACGGTAGATGTTGTTCCTTTTTAATCAACATCACCATTTTTTCAACTTACTTTAAATATCTATTTTGTCTTTTTATTCTTGTCTGTTGAACTGTTTATTTCTATTTTTATTTGAAAGGAAGGAAACAACATTATATTTTGTACGTATCATTGAATAATCAGCATTATATAATCTTTAAAAACATTTTTAAATTCTCCACCTATAAACCTTGCTGTAATGTCCGTACTTACATTTTGTAAAGGCATTTGGCTCAAGAGCGATATATTGTAGCGGAGGGAGACCACCTCCAGCACATATGGGGCGCGAACGACGAAATAACAATAAACAAAAAATCAGAAGTTGGGTCGAAAATTCTGAAGTGCATACATGATGTACGCTGCTCTGCCATGATCCGTCAGCCGTTAGAAAAGCGAGCCTCTACGACAACGGCGCGTTGCTCCTTCAGCGAATGCATTGTTCCTACTGATAAGCAAACTTTCCGAACAACTCCTTTCAATGAGACCATTCCCATCCTCTGCCTACCATTGCTCGCTTCACCCCATCTCACCCCACCCTGAATAAAAGCAGTAACCTTCGATGCCACATCCTTTGCGGAAGAAGAGGCAGGATTGGAAAAAATCTACCTTGATCGCGATAGCGCACCTGGACAAAACGTGCTTTGGCAGTGGAAAAACAGACATTTGAACTATGAATGGTTGCAACCTCCATCCTGCCGTTTTGACGCCTTGACTTTTACCCGTTCCTACGTATAGAAAAATCTGTGAATAAATTTTTTTAGAATTAAATGCGATATTGTGCACACACAGAATCAGACTTCGAAGATCAAAGCTACCAACTGAAAGGTATTGGACAATGTAAAATGTCTTAAGAAGAGCATTTACTAACAAGTTTCTTGCGTTAATTATACACTCTAATACAAAAAAAACGACGACTGTGAAGGAATTATGTAAATGGAACGTAAATACAGTAGTAGACGTGCTGTACATGTACAGACAAATAAACTTTCACCATTTCAGAAAAATTGAGCATATCAGTAACCCGTTGGTCGACTTGTGGTCCTTATGCAAACACTTATTCTACTTGGTATTAACTGACAGAGTAGTTGGATGTCATCCTGGTGGATATTGTGCCAGATTCTGTACAAATGGCTCGGTGGGTAACCAGAATCCCCAGATGGTTGGAGTGTCCTGCCCACAACGCTCCAGACGTTCTCAATTGGGGAGAGATCCTGAGGCCTTGTTGGCCAAGACAGAATTTGACAAGCACGAAGGCAAGCTGTAGAAACTCTCGGCGTGTTCAGCGGGCATTATCTTGCTGAAATGTAAGGCCAGGGTGGCTTGCCATGAAGGGCAACAAAACGGGGTGTAGAGTATCGACAACCAACGGCTATGCTGTAAGGGTGCCATGAATTAGAAGCAAAGCAGTCCTCTTAGAAAAGAAATGACACTCGAGACAATCACTCCTGCTTGTCGGACCGAATGGCGAGCGACACTCAGGTTGGTATTCCACTGCTGTCATGGGCGTCTCCAGACACTTCTTCTGCCTGAAATGGCATTGATTGGTGAAGAATTGTCTTCAGTGAAGAGTCTCGGTGACCAGCGGAGACTTGTCTGTAGACGAACCAGGCCGTTGTGGGATACAAAGCTGACTGTTCAGATGGATGAGACAATTGCTCACACCTGTCACACATAATCGTAAAGAGGGAGGGACAATCCACTACATGGTCTTTTAAGACGTGTTTCGAAAGAAAGTAGAATTGTCATCATTCATGTTGGCGGGCGGGACGGTTTTGTACTGAATGTGTACATGAGGTTGAAATCAGGCCAGACAACAAGGGCTGATCACAGCGACATAGATTTCCCAACGTATGAAAAGTGGTTCAGGGAGAAACTGATACCTAATCTACTTCCTCATACTGTCCTTGTTAGATATAACGCCCTTTATCGCACTAAGCATCTGCCTCGTGCTACAACATCAAACTCCACTAGGAGTGAAATGACGTCTTGGTTAACAGAAAAGGAAATTTCTTTAAAGAAGAATGTATTGGGGCCCTAGTTGCATTTATTGATAAAATGAACAAACCATGGTACATCACTTATAAAACAGACAACATTTTAACCGAACATGGTCATACTGACGTATGAATTCCTCCATACCACCCCTAATTGTATCCTACAGTCCAGATATGGGCAAGAGTCATGGACGGTGTTTCTGAAAGTAATATGCCATTCAGAATGAACACTTTATTAACACTTATAGATGAACAAATTGCTCCCGTAGCAGAAGAAGACTGGAAGAGACGCTGTGAGCACGCAAGTAAAATTGGAGAGCAGTATATTTCAGGTGGAGGCTTGCTGGACCGAGCGCTGGAGACAATCGGAAATGTGGAAAGTGGAACAGATTCTAACAGTGATGATCATAGTGATGCAAGCAGTACTGATTCCGCAATTGAAGATGAAAGTGAATCAGCTGACACTGCCAGTGGAAGTGAAACAGACGTGGCTACTGAAAATGAAGAAACGTGGGGTGGAGCGTTTCCTAAATGTGTTTTGTGTGTGGAAACAGTGACAGTGAAATATCCATAGCATTATGTCAACTGACGAACTTATTATTTATAATGCAGAATTGCGTCTGCAATTAGTCTAAGAATCTGTGGACATGTTCTCAACAGTGCAGCTACCACATATGCCCAAATCGTAAGTTCCGCACGGCGATGCTTGCGAAACAAAGCCACTTAACGCCTCCAGCCCCAGTGGTCGTCCGCCGCTCTTGCCCTCCCTTGCAATGGAACTCCGGCGCAAAGGAATGTCCACTGTTTGCAGGAAGTGCGCACCGACGTTCATGTATGGACGCTATGTTGTGTATTGCCACGTTTATATTTTTTGTGGCCAGTAACTAAGATGCTCGTCTGGTTGTAACACAAGACTTATGTACCTGGGTGATTTAATAATGAAAAGGCCGTCCGAAACTAATCAATAAATAAATCTTCCCGTGCAGTTTAAAGTGGCCCCCTAAATGTTATTGCAATCAATAACTCTTGAAATGGTGCCTCGTTCGTACTCACCTTCCTACAACTATTCTTTCTGACTTCGTCCCACCACGCTGCAGTGTTCCAAGCCAGCTGCTGTCATTGTTCCGCAGCTCTCGTCCGTTGCTGGGCAACGTTCTTCTGAACTGGTCAACCGAGCTGTTCTCGCCGCGTTTAGAAGGAGCCTTGCTGCTGTACACCGGCGTGTTTTAGCAATCTGGTGGACACCGGGTGCCTGCTGATGAAGGTATGTAAACTGTGTATAGTACTTTTTACGCTAAAACGTACGGATTACGGAAGGCTAATACGTACTTCCTTAGACATGAAAATAAAAGCTCGATTCGGTGTATAAACCTGTACAGAAAGCAAAAAATGACAAAATAATTGTTTGGTTGCACTAAAGAATGAAGATTTCCTGTTTTGACAGTTGGAAGCAGTTCAGCATCAATTACTTTTTCGTCACCATTGTGTTTCGTTATCAAACGAACTTGACTAAAATTCAGTTGCATTAGCTCCGCATGCCTGTATTGTGACTTTTTTGTCGTTTGGTGGTTAACGTAACAGTCAGACATAGAATGAAAAACTCATCGATCCCTCGAATAAAGACTTAAGTGAAACAGATCGGTGCCGTGCGGACTGACCGCGAGGTTTGAGGCGTCCTGCCACGGGCTGCGTGGCCATTCCTGCCGGAGGTGCGAACCCTCCCTCGGGCATGCGCGTGTGTGATGTTCTTAGCATAAGTTAGTTTAAGTAGTGTGTAAGATGATCTCACACACATCTGAACATTTGAGACAGATAGGTCAAACACGGCGCATAAGATTGGTCTAGTCTAACTGTATAGCTGTGAGTACTTTTGTGTCTGTTTCTTGTCTGTGCCGTTTCAAACTGATGTCTTATGGCCCTCTTCGTCGTTCATAAACAATTCCATTAGGTCTATAGCTTTGCTTTCGCCGTTTGCAGTAGATGGCAGTGGCGACAATCATTAGTGCGGGTGATAAGTCGTAACTGTCATAAAGCAATCTTAAGCATTTGTAAACATAACTCCGCCAAAATATTTGTCAATTTGTGATTGCATTATAAAATTCTTCTCCATTAAATATGTCAAATTGCGAGCTCACTTCTCGTCGTTTACTAAATGTTGCAATTTTCTGCATTAACATAAAGGAATCTGCGGTTGAGATTCATTAAATATTGGGCAAGATCTCTGTTGAAGTATCTGTTAGTGACAGAACTTGCACAGAATGATTTCAGTGCTTTAAGAACGTTTGACATCGAAGCCTCACATGGCGGTGGAAGAGAGAATATTTTCGAGGTGAGTGAAACCGACGCAAACAATCACAGGAGACAGTTATCGGAAGCACTTGACGCCTTTGAGCCGAACACTGGAAGACGAATGGCTACAATACAGCGACAGAAACGAAACCGTGATTTTTCAGCATGACCGTTCTCGACCTACTGTCGCAACATACGTCGAAATATACCTGGGAATGTTGAAATGCGAAGTCCTGCTCCATTCACCTTACTCACTGGACATTGCTCCCTCTAACACGTTTCTGGATCGGTGGCACAAGGCCTGGCTGACCAGCACTTCCGGCCTTATTAACAAGTGCAAAATTAGATCGATTCATGGATCTCCCCAAAGATGCCCAGTTCTTCCGGCGCGGGACTTGTATGTACCCGGAAGATGGGAGAAAGTAGTGATCCGCGGTGGCCAATACTTCCAATCGTAAATTTTTTGTAAGTTTTTCGCAATAAAGTCTCTACCTTCGAGAAAAAACAGCGCTGGCAAAGTTGTAGATCTAAGAAGTAACATCTAACATCCTTTTTCTTTCTTACAGTCTTGATGTGCAAAATTATTGTTATTATTATTATTATTATCGCCGTATGTTCAGTTAGTGGCCTGTAAGAGGCGGATTTTATATTTTAATGTCATTAAGTGTTCAGTAGTAAAGGCGCAAACGATTTGGAAATGTAACGAGGTTTGAAATATTAAATATCTTGTTGAGATAAATTTTTGGTTACAGGCACATAATTTCTTGAACAACACATAGTTGACAGAGCTTGAAAGCTGTAAATATGTTCTAACAGCAGTATACAGCCAGGGGAGCGCTGAACTGTGTACATCGGCTCCTCGTGCCAAACAGTTTGTTTGTAATGTTGCATACAGGTCAGAGCCAGCCCACACTAGTAAACGGCTTGGCTGTGAGCTGCTGTTCGTGCTAAACCGATTGCCATTGCAACAGCTCTCAAGCCCGAACAGTTACGGACAGTTCATGAAATTTTAAGGCTGTATCGCAAAATATATATGTTTAACGCGTTCAACATTATACTGAAAAATGCTACAAGGAGGAAACGTCGTGGTGTACAAAGCAAAAATAAAATGGATATAAACCAACAACCAGTGGACGAAATAAATAGCTTTTAAGAAGATTATCATTGGCATGGAGCCTGTTGCAACTAAAAGCTATTAAATAAGCTTCTACCATAATTGCATTTTGGACTTTATTTTGATGTAACATTATGTCTGTTACCTTACAGCTCTTCAGCGAGAGTAGAGTACTATCTATCTCGTATCGATTAATATCCAATTGCTTGGTATATCTTTAGTACTATATTATTTTTTGAAACTATGTTGCGACATTGCAGTCCATTTTATTTTATGTTTCAGTCGTGCTGAGCTGCAGTCCTACATGTTACCATTCTCTCATTTTTTGACGTATCTAAGTATTTTGTTTCTTACCGCAACTGTAAAAGTCAACTGAAGGTCTTGCTTTCTCACTGGTGTGGTATTGATTCCATCCCACTGATGTCCTAAGGAATGTCTTGTTGCGCCACCATGTGTTGCTAAGTATGTACCTCTGGTGGAATGCAGTTGATATTTAACTGAAGACACATATGCTCGTGATTTTGTTTTCTATTCAGATGAATAGAGCTATCTATCGACAAAAATATCACTGTGGAATCTGCTACGCTACCATGTGTAATGCAGCGAAATCTCTGAAACGTTTTGCACATATTGCGACAGTTTTCTCCACAAATTTGAAGTAATCAATTCTAATAAAAGGAAAAAATAAATTAAGTGCTAATCTGCAGTTTGTCGTCTACAATTGACATATGTAGGAGAGAGCTGCCTTTATTTTACGAGGTCCCAATGCATACCACTACTACAGAATACTACCTCTAGCACTGTCCGACATCTTGTGATGTCGCAGTGAAATACGTGCTTCTTGGTGCCATATTATCGGCTACGTGTTGAGGAACATGTCTTCTGACGGCAGTGTTCATTTTGTTGTGGTTTTCATCGACTGTAACCGTTCTCTTGTGCACGTGCCGAAGAGAATTAACGTTAAAGATAATGGGAACATAATGTTTTATTTTTGGTTAACGTACATGAAACAGCTTTAATTTAGAGACATTGATGACTCTGTATTCGTTGCGGTTCGTTTGTAGGAAACTGACAATAGCGACGTTGCTTATAATCTACCGCTAGAAGCTTCCTATATTCCGCTGGTACAATTGATGAAACTTTTGCGTATAATGAGCTTTAAAAATGTGTTCCGCTTTATTAGTGCAACATAATGTTTAGAAACCACGTGGTGAGTCTTATCATCCGTTCTTTATGCTAAGTTATTAATCGAATAATCATGGTGTATTATAGTACGGAAACAGGTAGGCGCTATGGCAAGTGAGGCGTAGAAGAATTGCATGTAGTTGTAACAGTATATTTAACTGGCAATCATGGATTGAATGTATGTGAACGAATATAAAATGTTCCTAAGCTAACTATGGAGAGGCATGCTGAAAATGAAAAGAAAAATGCTAACGGGGATACTAAAATGTTTTCCAGCGAAACTGAAAACGAATCGCAATGGTATGTTCTTACATTTCAAAAGATAATGTTGGATTCACGCTTTTCGGACGTAAGAAAACTTGCGTTAGACTTTGCACAATGAGTCGGTTTGCCCCAGAATTTCAGTGCAGAAGAAGGAATGGCAGACAAAAAGTGGGCTGAAGATTTGCGTCCAAGCAAAGGAGAATACGAATGGAGCTACAGATCGACCTGTGAAAAGGAAGTATTTTCGAGACTCTGTGCGGAAACCCCCAAGAAAATCATTCCTAAAATACAGGAATGGTGCATTGAGTCTTTTAGAAACAGCGAAAGGAAGAAGTGACCAGACGCATGAAGTAAAGAAATGTGGACTCCTGCACTCCTACGAAGTGGACAGGGATGGGGAAAGGAGGGAGGAAGTTGTGTCGTGATGGCAGCAAATGGTGTTGTGAGTACTAAAACATGGGACATTTCCTTAAACTTAGACTGATAGGTATCTTTCAGGTCAGGGATATAGATTATAAGGATGTTAAAGTTCATGCACACACTTACACACATTAAGAAACCAGATACTTAAGTTGTGTCATTTGCAGATGTTTAGAAAATTAGATGTAGTGTGTTTTAGTTTTCCAAGATTTTTAGTTCCTTAAATCAGATACCGAGAACAGCGTCCCACAGTTGAGCATGGCATTGTTTAAATATCTTTATAACTGGCTGTTTAGACTATAGTAAACAAAATCTCAAAAGTGATTAAATTTAGGCAACTTTTCCCTAGTCGTGTAGGTTATTGTATGCAATAGTAAGGAAAAGAATGTCTTAATAGTTACGAAATAATTTCTCTCTCTACCTTTATTTAATTTCATTGTTTTAGCTATGGACGATACTATTTGTTACAATTACCACGATTGTAATTTCGACCTTCGGTCTTTTTAAAGTGGTTAAATGTGCTGAAAATACAACAACTGTCAATAAAATAGATAAAATGGATTTAAGCCTACGTTCATTTCATTAACGTTGATTATTGCTGTTGTCAGTACCTTTAACGACTATAAAATGACCGAAGGTGGAAATTACAACCGTGGAGATCATAGTAAATAGTACAGTGGATGGTGAATGTGATGCCATTAAACAAATTCTATGGCACTGCCATCCCACAACAAATACAACTGCGAAATTTGAAGTTTATTTCGGTGGTATGGAAGTCAGGAAGAAATGCGAGACCGCAGAGCAGCTTAAGACTTCTCAAAGATTACGTCTGGAAAATTTATTCGTTTTTGTCAAACATATTAGCAGGTAACATGAAGCGGACCAAAGAAATGTACATCTACATCTGCATCTACATAGTATTCCGCAAATCCACCGTACGGTCAGTAGCGGAGGGTACTCTGTACCACTACTAATCATTTCCCTTCCTGTTCCACTCGCAAATAGAGCTAGGCAAAATCAATTATCTACACAATGACGAGCCAAAACGTTATGACCACCTGCTTAATAGCTTTCTGTCTGTCTCGGAACGAAATACATAACCTATTCTGCGTATCAGGGAGCCAATAGTTTTTTGGCAGGTTTGTGCAAGTACGTCGCATTATGTGTCTACGCACAGGTCATGTTATTCTCGTAAATAACAGGTTGCTGATGTATGTATGCGGTGATGACGCCCGATAGCGACTCATACGGGTTGCATAGGATTTATATCAGGCGAATCTACTCGCAGAGACATCAACGTGAGTTCACTACAATGCTGCCCAAACCACCGCAGCGCGGTTCTGGCTCCGTGTCACGGGCAGTCATACTGTTTAAAGGTGGCATTGTCATCGGGGAAGACATCAAGCATGAAGGGCTGCAGGTGGTTTGCAGCTGGCAGCGTGTCTTCGGTTACTACCACAGGTCCTACGCAAGACCAAGAGAATGTCTCCCATAGCTTAATACTGCTCCCCTCGGCCTGCGCCCGTGGCGCACTGCACATTTCGAGCCACCCTTCACCACGATGACTGCGTTTGTGGAGGTGACCACCGACCTAGCGTAGCAAAAATGTGATTCACCCGAAGAGACTACATGTTTCTGCTGATCGGCCATCGAATCCCGATGGCCCCGTGCTCACTGGAAGCGTAATCGACGACCCCTTTGGGTCAACATGTGAACACGTAGGGGTGGACTGCAGTGGAGATCCACGTTCATCAGTGTGCGATGCACGGTGTGCTCCGAAACACCTGTGCGTGCACCAGCACTGTGCTATTTCGGCGGAGATGCCACGGATCACCATCTATCCTACTTTACAGAACAGACAACCCACCGAACCACACGTTCTTTGAAGAGTCGCGGACGTCCAACCATTTAGCACCTAGTTGTAGTTTCGCTGTCCTACCTCTTTTCCGTAGCCGCAAGTAAACAGTCAATCAGCTTCGCCGTTTTCGAGATACACGTTCACAGTCTCTTCGTAATAATAAATTGCCGTTTGTCAAAGTCGCTTACTCAGCGGATTTCCCATTTCCATCCCATATCTTGGCTAGGGTGGTCTCGCGTCCGTGTCTGCTCCGTTTACATACTTTTGTTATCGCGTCACGTGCCCGCACCGACACCAGCCGGCGTCGTACGTAGCGGTGGGCAGAGGTCGAAACGTCCTGGCTGCTCACTGTACGCATCCGCGCGAGCCCTGCTCTCTCTGACCTTATCCTCATAGTCCTTACGCGAAATGTAAGTGGGTGGCAGTCAGCTTCAAATGCCGGTCCTCTAAGCTTACTCAGAGTGTGCCTTGAGAAAAAAGTCGCCTTGCCCCAGGAATTCCCATTTGATTAATAAAAACTTCTGGGCTGAATTGCCGTGGTCCATATATAAAACTTCTTCTCCTTCCTCACGTTTCGATGCCTACTGCGGTCAACATCTACCGTGGTCAGTCGGCGACTGGCTGCTAGGCTCGCTCGCTCGCTGTAAAACACTGGCGACATATTTCAGGTGTAGAGGCAGTGTAAGCAGCGGAGCTGGTGTTCCTGCGCTTACCTGTGGTGTTGGCAGTGGGACCTACCTTGACGAGCTGTCCTCAGTGAGCGTCGCTGGCTATAGAGACGCTCTTTGTATCTTCATCGGGACTGTGGGAGAGGACTACTCCCGCAGTGGGTCGGGCCAGCGTCTTGTAGGCCTGTAGTGGACCTGTTGGCCCAGCCCACGAATTAGACCGCTGTCAGAGTGTTCTGCGTTGTTGTAGAACACCCTGGTGATTTGCCGGAGGTGATCCCGCAGGAAAGGGGTGCCTGCTTCCTCGTGGAGCAGCCTCGTGGGGTAGCGAGGCGGCTTGTGGAGCGCAAGTCGCAGCGCCCTATTCTGGATGCGTTGGAGCGTCGCAATGTGTGTCGCTGCTGTGTTACCCCACTCCACGGCCGCATATTCCAGAACCGGCCGTACCGAGGCCAGGAGCATGGAGAGGCCGTGGAGTGGAAGTAGTGCAGACGAGGGGTTGAGCAGCGGGTACAGCGCATGTAGTCTCCCCACTGCTTTCCCTCTGACGTCGCGGACGATGGGCAGGCACGTCAGAAACCTGTCCAATGTGACACCGAGGTTTCCAGAATGAGATTTTCATTCTGCATCATAGTGTGCGCTGATATGAAACTTCCTGGCGGATTAAAATTGTGTGCCGGACCGAGACTCGAACTCGGGACCTTTGCCTTTCTCGGGCAAGTGCTCTACCAACTGAGCTACCCAAGCATTACTCACGCCCCGTCCTCACAGCTTTACTTCAGCCAGTATCTCGTCTCCTACCTTCCATACTTTACAGAAGCTCTCCTGCGAACCCTGCAGAACTAGCACTCCTGAAAGAAGGAAGTTTCATATCAGCGCACACTCTGCTGCAGAGTGAAAATCTCATTATGGAAACATCCCCAGACTGTGGCTAAGCCATGTCTGCGCAGTACCCTTTCTTTCAGGAGTGCTAGTTCTGCAGGATTCACATGAGAGCTTGTGTGAAGTTGGTCGGCGGTGTACAGAGAGTATAGCAGGGGTCCGAGAACCGACCCCTACGGCACTCCCGCTCGAATCTGCCGGATGTGCCACCATCTGCTCGGACGTGGAATGTGCGGCCCGATAGATACGAGCGCTGTAGGACCGCGTGCGACGTCGGTACCACGTGTACAAAAAGTTTGTACACGAGGCCGTCGTGCCACACACATTCTTAGGCCTCGGAGACGTCGAGAAGCTCCGCCCCTGGGTACTCCCGCGTGTCCTGCGCTCGCATCGCCTGCTCCAGGAGGCGCAACAGCTACTGGGTGGTCGAGCGGCCGCTCCGGAACCCGAACTGTTCCTGGGGGATGAGTTGCTGTTCCGTCACCTGGCGTAAAAGCCGCTCCACGTACAACCTCTCGAAGACTTTTGAGAGGGACTGGAGCTCGCTGATCGGCCGGTAGTTGGCTGCCTGACGTGGGTCCTTGCTGCTCTTGCGGATGGCAACCACGAGGAAGGGAAAGTCCCAGAGCGAAGGATGATGTTGAAGATGTCCGCCAGAGACTGGTGTACCTCTGGCGGTAGCAATCTCAACAGGCAGTTGGTTACACCATCTGTGCCGCCCGCCTACTTGGGGTTGAAGCGACGGAGCTGCAGATCGGCTTCTGCAACCGTGATTTCATCTATCGTGTCGTCCTCTTCACGCGCAGTGAGAAAAACAGGGAGGCGGTCCTCCACTGGCGGACGTGGTCGGCATCGAACACGTCATCGGCGGGGTGGAAATTTTCCGCGAACGTGTCCGCGAAGATGCTGGCTTTCGCATCCGGCTCGCAGACAACGTTCGCACCCACGTGGAGGGGCGGGACTCGCTGGTGACGGCGAAGGAAGCGCCTGGCCGCCGCCAAGAACTGCCATCTGTCGTCGTTAGGGTGGCCACAAGGCCCGCCCAGTCACTATCCGGTGATCATCTATGGCGGCCGGAATCTCACGCCGCGCCCTGTTGAGGCGGCGCTTCGTCTCGGCCAGCCGCGTGAGCTGCCCCTCTCGATAGAGGCGATTTTTGTGCGTGATTTTCTCTAAGATGTGCAGCGGGAGTTTGCGCGACATTTCTCGAACCCCTCCTACAACTTCTGGATGGGGATGACAGGTCAGATGGAATTGTCGCCTACGCAGATGACGTATTAGTTGTAGTAACTGCAAACGACAGAGCCCAGTTAGAAAAGAAAGCCAGTGGAATACAACAAACAACTACTCAGTGGTGTCACAACAACAAACTCAGGATACCCGAAAACAAAACAACATACACTTTACTGAAAGGATCACTCCAAAGGAATCCTTCGGTTAAAATTAGGGACACAAACATCAAACGAGCACGCATTTCGCGCTATCTTGGGGTACACATAAATGAAAAATTGAATTTCCACGAACACATAAGGCTAACAACAGACAAAGCAGAAAAAATACTGCACAAACTGGTGAGGCTAAATTCAAAACAGTACAGACTACCTCTACCAGTCATACGTACATACCACTGTGCGCTCTTCGAATTAGTACTCAGCTTCGCAGCTAACACATGGGCACATAGACTGAACGTGGTCACCAACAAAGCATCCGTCAGACGAGGGCAGAGAAGGGTCCTACTTAGGCTATACATGGCAAGGTGAGTGGGATGTAAGTGATAAGGGACGTAGACTGCACGACTTCCTCCCTGACGTAAGGGAGAGGTTGAGAATGAAACATATGGATCCCAGCCGCGGTATGGTACATTTCTTAACTTGACACGGACCTTGTCCCACGCACTTAAACCGCGTGAGTCTGAGGCAGACACCTACATGCACATGCGGGGAAGAAGGTTCCCCAGAACACACTGTCTGTTTCTGCGGGCAATACGCAGACAATAGACATACACTACACTTAGATTACACAGATACAGACATAGATCTATACACAGCAATAAGAGACGAAGAACAATGGGCACAATGAACCGCACTGACAAACAGTATTTCAAAAACAAAACGTGAAGAGTATATGCGGACACGAGATTACGGACATGCCTATGTGCAGCGTAACAGTAATCTCCAGAGGTTGGACGGCGATATCCACAGTGACAACGAAAATAGTGACAATGAGGAGGAACAGGAGGAGGAAGGTGAGATGTGACAGTAAATAAGCAAAAGTTCTGGCAATCTAGCCAAGAAAACACCAAATGGTGTACATGGATGGGCACCCAAAGTAGTTAATACGTAGGATTAGTAATAAATAGGATAAGCAACATAATTTCTCTACTAATAACCATTTGTGAGTGTATGTGTACGTGTGTGTGTGTGTGTTTGTGTGTGTGTTTGTGTGTGTGTGAGTGACTGGCGGTTAACGGTTCGAACAAACCATTCCGAGGTATTCACCGTCAGTCACATTCGGTGATGGTACTAACAAATCTCTCATCTATCCTATCTTCCTTTTATATTCTTCTTAAGAAACAACAAAATTTTATTTATATTTCAACCTTAAATTATTGTTATTTTGAAAAGTATCATTCTGTGTAAATGTTGTAGATAAAACAAAAGGAAAGAAAACTGTAAAAAGATGAAAAACGAAAATTGTAAGATGTACGACCTGTTATAAACATCCGGTAACAGGTCTATACTTTGGCAATAAATAAATAAATGAAATAAATAAAAACAAATCTAACGGTGACAGACGTGAAGTGCCCGACACCTTTCAGTACGGCGTCGTCGAGCACGTCAGGCTGGCCGCGATGGGAGAAGGCGGTGAGGCCCAAGGCAGAGGGTTCATCTCCCTACCATTCCACTCCTGAACAGTGCGCGGGAAAAAGAACACCTAAACCTTTATGTTCGAGCTCTGATTTCTCTTATATTATTTTGATGATCATTCCTACCGATGTAGGTTGGGCTCAACAAAATATTTTCGCATTCGAAAGAGAAAGTTGGTGACTGAAATTTCGTAAATAGATCTCGCCGCGAGGATATACGTCTTTGCTTTAATGACTTCCATCCCAGCTCGCGTATAGTATCTGCCACACTCTCTCCCCTATTACGTGATAATACAAAACGAGCTGCCCTTTTTTGTACCTTTTCGATGTCCTCCGTCAACCCTACCTGGTAAGGATCCCACACCGCGCAGCAGTATTCTAACAGAGGACGAACGAGTGTAGTGTAAGCTGTCTCTTTAGTGGACTTGTTGCATCTTCTAAGTGTCCTGCCAATGAAACGCAACCTTTGGCTCGCCTTTCCCACAATATTATCTATGTGGTCTTTCCAACTGAAGTTGTTCGTAATTTTTACACCCAGGTACTTGGTCGAACTGACAGCCTTGAGAATTGTACTATTTACCGAGTAATCGAATTCCAACGGATTTCTTTTGGAACTCATGTCGATCACCTCACACTTTTCGTTATTTAGCGTCAACTGCCACCTGCTACACCATACAGCAATCTTTTCTAAATCGCTTTGCAACTGATACTAGTCTTCGGATGACCTTACTAGACGGCAAATTACAGCATCATCCGCGAACAACCTAAGAGAACTGCTCAGATTGTCATCCAGGTCATTTATATAGATCAGGAACAGCAGAGCTCCCAAGACGCTTCCCTGGGGAACACCTGATATCACTTCAGTTTTACTCGATGATTTGCCGTCTATTACTACGAACTGCGACCTTCTTGACAGGAAATCACGAATCCAGTCGCACAACTGAGACGATACCCCGTAGGTCCGCAGCTTGTTTAGAAGTCGCTTGTGAGGAACGGTGTCAAAAGCTTTCCGGAAATCTAGAAATACGGAATCAACTTGAGATCCCCTGTCGATAGCGGCCATTACTTCGTGCGAATAAAGAGCTAGCTGCGTTGCACAAGAACGATGTTTTCTGAAACCATGCAGATTACGTATCAACAGATCGTTCCCTTAGAGGTAATTCATAATGTTTGAATATAGTATATGTTCCAAAACCCTACTGCAAACCGACGTCAATGATATAGGTCTGTAGTTCGATGGATTACTCCTACTACCCTTCTTACACACTGGTGCGACCTCCGCAATTTTCCAATCTGTAGGTACAGATCTATCGGTGAGCGAGCGGTTGTATATGGTTGCTAAGTAGGGAGCTATTGTATCAGCGTAATCTGAAAGGAACCTAATCGGTATACAATCTGGACCTGAAGACTTGCCCGTATCAAGCGATTTGAGTTGCTTCGCAAGGCCTGAGGTATCTACTTGTAAGAAACTCATGGTAGCAGATGTTCGTGTTTCAAATTCTGGAATATTCCATTCGTCTTCCGTGGTGAAGGAATTTCGGAAAACTGCGTTCAATAACTCCGCTTTATCGGCACAATCGTCGGTAACAGTACCATCGGCACTGTGCAGCGAAGGTATTGACTGCGTCTGGTCGCAGAATTTCTTCGGATTTTGTACCAAATTTCGAGACAATGTTTCGTTGTGGAACCTATTAAAGGCATCTCGCATTGAAGTCCGTGCCAAATTTCGCGCGTCTGTAAATTTTAGCCAATCTTCGGGATTTCGCGTTCTTCTGAACTTCGCATGCTTTTTCCGTTGCCTCTGCAACAGCGTTCGGACCTGTTTTGTGTACCATGGGGTATCAGTTCCATCTCTTACCAATTTATGAGGTATGAAACTCTCAAGTGCTGTTGCTACTATATCTTTGAATTTGAGCCACATCTCGTCTACATTTGCATAGTCAGTTCGGAAAAATGGAGACTGTCTCTTAGGAAGGCTTCTAGTGACACTTTATCCGCTTTTTTAAATAAAATTATTTTGCTTTTGTTTCTGGTGGATTTCGAAGAAACGGTATTGAGCCTAGCTAGAACGACGTTGTGATCACTAATCCCTGTATCAGTCATGATGCTCTCTATTAGCTCTGGATTGTTTGTGGCTAAGAGGTCAAGTGTGTATTCGCAACCATTTACAATTCGCGTGGGTTCGTGGACTAACTGCTCGAAATAATTTTCGGAGAAAGCATTTAGGACAATCTCTGAAGATGTTTTCTGCCTACCACCGGTTTTGAACAAGTATTTTAGCCAACATATCAAGGGAAGGTTGAAGCCCCCACCAACTATAACCGTATGAGTGGGGTATTTATTTGTTAAAAGACTCAAATGTTCTCTGAACTGTTTAGCAACTATATTATCGGAGTCTGGAGGTCGGTAGAAAGAGCCAGTTGTTAACTTAGTTCGGCTGTTAAGTACGAGGGCTATCCACAAAGTACATAACGTTTTGGAATTAAAAATAAATAAAGTATTGGAAATTTTTTTTATTATATACAGATGAAAGCCACACTTCTATACTACTTTTCTACATAGTTGCCATTTAAATTAAGGCACTTATCGTAGCGATGGGAGAGCATGGAAATTCCTTCGTCTTAAAATTTGTCCGCCTGCGCCTTCAACCACGTGGTTACTTCTTCTTGAAGCTGTGCGTCGTCATAAAAACGCTGCATAGCCAATTACTTCTTAATTGCTGGGAATAAGTGGAAGTCGCTTGGTGCCAGGTCGGGACTGTACGGCGGATGAGGAAACAACTCCCACTTAAAAGATTCGCGAACTTCACGAGTGGCATTTGCCGTGTGGGCCCGGGCGTTGCCGTGAATCAGCAAGATCTTTGAGCCTAACTTTCCCTTGCGCTTGTTTTGTATAGCTCTTCTGAGGTTGTGCAGAGTTTGGTAAAACCTTTGAGAGTTTATTGTAGTGCCTCTTTCCAGGAAATTCACAAAAATTGTATTTCTGCAGGGTTACTGATTAACCAGGTGGTTGAAGGCGTAGGCGGCCGAATTTTACGACGAAGGAATTTCCAAGCCCGTCCATCGCTACGATAAGTGCCTTAATTTAAATGGCAACTATGTAGGAAAGTAGTATTTAAGTGTGGCGTTCATATGCATATAATAAAAAAAATTTCCAATACTTTATTTCTTTTTAATTCCGAAACGTAACGTACTTTGTGGATAGCCCTCGTATAACCTCCACCCATACCAATTCGCACGGAGTATCTACTTCGACTTCACTACAAGATAAACCACTACTGACAGACACAAACACTCCACCACCAATTCTGTCTAATCTATCTTTCCTGAACACCGTCTGAGACTTCGTAAAGATTTCTGCAGAACTTATTTCAGGCTTTTGCCAGCTTTCTGCACTTATAACGATTTCAGCTTCTGTGCTTTCTATTAGCTGGCCTTCGTGATGTTTGAGGGACGCTTTGACGTAGAAGGCCGTCCCGCCACCAAGGGTCAGCCTGTCGGTGCGGTAGCACCGATAGTTGGCCGCCTTCACACGAATTCCCGGCAGCAGGAATGTCTCGCACACGAGGTAAATGTCAATTGCCTCGTCGCGCAAGAACGCCCTGAATTCCCCTTGCTGGGAGACCGAGCTGTTCGCGTTGGAGGTGCAAACGGCGAGTTCACGGATGTGGCGATTATCCATGGCGGGCAGAAGCAGCAAGGCCGGCCTGAAGGGCCGTCGTAACCGCGGTGACGAGCACCGGGAGTTGCTCGAGCAGCTGGCTCAACGACCGCAAAAGCGATCGGGAGCCGAGGGTGCCGCTGGGGCGACCTCCGCTACGGGGGCGGCTCGTTGCGACCGCTCCGTAGAAGGAGACTGCCGTGGAACACCGGCAGCTAGCTGCAGAGGCGGCGCAGCACGAGTTGGGGGGTGCTGCCGCGGCAGTGTGTCGGCGGCAGTCCGTTGCGCAGTGGCAGGGCTGGCCCGGCCCGCGCGCCGGCGACTCCTGCGTGGGGCGGCATCCCGTATGCCAGGCGTGGTTGCCACGGTTGCCACTCGACCGGGGGAAGCCGCGGACGGCGCAGTCGGCTGTTGCCGCTCGCCAACGGCCTGCTTCGTTCGCTGGGTGGAGGAGGCAGACGGTCCGCCCTCGGTGGCGGCAGCAAAGTTGGTGGACGGGTGCACTTTACGAGAAGGAGAAGCCGACGCGACGTTGCTGGTTTAGGCCCAGTTTGGAGGCCGAACAGCCTCTGTAACTGGCAATGTGCTGCCCGCCGCAGTTGCAGCACGTCGGTTTTTCTTCTCGGGTGAGCCCACAGGATTTGCTCTCGTGCCGCCCGCGCACTTTACGTAGCGCGGCAGCACCGGCAGCACGGAGCAGTAGCGGGAGATGTGGTCCAGCCTCTGGCACGAGAAGCACTGGACCCTCTCGCCTTTGGCCCGAAGCGGCTCCACCGCGACCTCGACACGGCCGACCCGCTGCACCTGGAAAATCTTCCGGTTTTCCTGGTTGTCAACGAGCATAACCTGGTACAGCGGCATGTCTCGGTGAGTTCTAGGGGACTTCATCAGGCTGGTGGACCGGATGCCATAGCCCATGTGCTCGAGCTCCTCTCGGTGGTAGTCAGTGCCGAACTTGAGGGGAAGATGGCGGAAAACCACCTTCAGAAGTTTGAGCGGCGCGGAAGGGTGTGTGTAGCACGGGAGGCCATCCGTGAAGATGGTGTCCATCACCACGCGTTACTCTTCATTGGACGTCACTGTGACCTTGTAGAGGTCACGGCCGGCGGCCTTGACAGTAGTGGACGTGGCCACCCTGTCAAGTTTCTGCTGGAAATCCATGTAGGCGCCGTCCCATTCGACGACGATGGGCGGCGGGGGTGGCGGCTGCTTCTGGGGCGGCGCCAGAGGCGCGTCGCCGTCCTCCGCCGCGTCCGCATCAGGCTGCCGGGAGGCAGCAGGCGAACTACTGGGTCGCTGCGTCATCGTTGCCGGCCTCGGATTGGCGGTGCTCCGGGAGGAGCTCGCGACCGTCTTCACAGCCTCTGTGGTGGAGGCGCGGGAGGCCCTAGACGCCTTCTTCCGCGGCCTCGCGGTGTCAGAGGTCAGGGAGGCGTTGTCGGAATCGTCGTGCGTCACAACCCGGCGCTTTCTGGGCGCGCGGGCATCGTCAGGGTCGATGTCGCGGCGCTCTGCCTCTGCAATCTGCTCAGCAAGCTTTGCGCCCGGCAGTTCGATGGCGTCCACCTCGGTGGTATCTGCAGCAGACTGTGCCCCCGTCCAGACCGCGGGGTTTCCCCTAGCGCAGGACGGGGCTTCAACTGGCGCAGGCACGGGCTCTTCCTGTGTCTCTGGGGCCAGAGGGGCAAACGGGGGCACATCGACCTCTCGAATGGTCGAATCCAGCGGCGCAACACCCACCGAGGCCACAGCCGCCGGGCCCGCAAACTCTTGCAGTGCGGCCGGCGAGGCTCTCGGTGGCACACCCGACTCTTGCTGCCTCGTGTGCGGTAGTGTAGCTGCCTTCAGAATGGTACAGAAGGCGAGTATGGGAGCTTCGTCATCTTCTCGGCAAAGATAGGACCCCCCCGTGAGCGAGCTTGTTCATAAGAATGAACGCTCGGTCACGAGAGTGCACGTCATAAGTAAAAGAGTCATCCTTAGCGTAGTCAGGAGTCGACTGCCGGATCGTCATAGGTGGGGGGCCGGACGGGTCTACCTTCAGGATCAGCTCAGTCGCCTGAGCCGGCCCCACGGACGACGATCCGCCAACCCTTCGCATGGCGAGACACCTCTCTCATCGACATCTCGAGCAGCACTCGAGTGCGTGCGTAAGCGCGTGTGTCGTGCGTGCGTCGTGTGGCTGCTAGGCGCTGGAGGTCCCGCTTATACAGAGAGCTTAGATGGCGCCACCTCTCATCACGTGCTTTCGCCTTTAAAACTATCTCTGGCTAGTGCCATCTCTCTCGATTACAGGTAATCGATTGTCACTTCGTTGGTGCAAAGTCGACCGCCATATCTTGTCTAGTTTTAATCCTTCTTATTTTTTATTAAAATTATTTTCGTGTTTGTATATCTCTATAGCTTCTCTATACATGCGTGTATAATAATGTGAGGTCGTAGCTATCATCACCGTCTTTGAAAACGTGTTCCGCTACAGCTGATTTGGCAATTTGTACCAATCTACAGTCCCTTTTGTGTTCCGTTAGGCGGATATTAACACTCCTTCTAGTTGTTCCAATATAAACCATGCAACAGCTACACGGAATTTTATACACACTTGGGGTAGCTAACGGGTGTCGTGCGTCTTTCACCGATCTTAAACTTTCTCTAATTTTCTTGGTGGGTCGAAAGATTGTCTCCACTTTCCCAATACGATCCGTCGTGTTATGAATAAATGGAAGTAAAACTTTTCCAACCGACGTTTGTTGTTGTCGTGTATTTTCGGACACTTTTCTTCTAGGGTGGAGAGCTCGATCTATCTCGTTGTCAGTGTACTCATTTCTCATGAAAGCCGTTCGCAAATGCCTTAATTCATATTGCAAATAAATAGGCTCACAGATTTTATTAGCCCTGTCCACAAAAGTTTTTATGACTCCTCTCTTCTGCCTAGGATGATCATTCCGTGCAGCTGTGGCATGGTTTATATTGGAACAACTGAAAGGAGTGTTGATACCCACCTAACGGACACAAAAGGAACTGTAGATTGGGACAAATTGACAAATCAGCTGTAGCGGAACGCGTTTTCAAAGACAGTGATCACGAAATAAAATTTACTGAGACAAACGTGATAGCTAGGACCACACAGTATTATACCTGCATGTGTAGAGAAGCTATAGACATCTACAAACACGAAAATAGTTTTAATAAAAAAGAAGAAGAATTAAAACTAAACAAGATACGGTGGTCGACTTTGCACCAACGAATTGACAATCGATTACCTGTAAGCGAGAGAGATAGCACTAGCCAGAGATAGCTTTAAAGTCGAAAGCACGTGATGAGTGGTGGCGCTATCTAAGCGCTCTATACAAGCGGGACCTCCAGCGCCCAGCAACCGGTCACCGATTCACCTCGGAAGGTATTGCCCGCAGTAGGCAACGAAACGTCAGAAGGGAGATGAAGTTTTATATATGGACCACGGCAATTCAGCCCGGAAGTTTTAATTAATGACGACGCCGGCCGTGAAAGCTTACATGTTATGATTAATTCCCATTTGAGTTACATAAGCATCTCCGTAATACTTCCGTGTATTTCGTACCTATCGATAACAAATCTAGCAGCGTGCCTCCTAATTGCTTCGATGTATTCCTTTAATCTGACCTGGTACGTATCCAAACCACTATAGCAGTATTCAAAAGTACGAAGCACTAGTGTCCTATATGCGATTTCCTTTACAAGTGAATCACACTGTCCCAAAATTCTCCCAATTAACCGAAGTTTACCATTCACCTTCCCTATCACACTCCTCACATAATCGTTCCATTTCATGTCGCTTTGCGACTTTACTCCTATATATTTAAACAATGTGATTGTGTCAAGCAGTACACTACTAATGCTGTATCCGAACACTACATGTTCATTTTTCCTTTTCATCCACATTAACTCACATTTTTCCTCATTTAGAGCCAGCTGCCTTCCATCACACCAGCTAGAAATTTTGTCTTATTCATCTCGTATCCTCTTACAATCAATCGACTTCGACAGCTTCTCCGAATCTGTACTAACCTTTACTGTCGTCATTGCGCATTCCATTTTGAACCCAGAGTGCAACAGCCTCTGCCTCTACATCACTTTCAGAAGTTTGTTGTTAAAAAATGATTAGTCTTTCCCGTCCTTAATCCACCTACTACGTTCATAGTTCTCCAGACCACGATTTACAGTCCGCTTACACTTTGTCCATAAAAACTTTACATCGATCTTACTGGAACTACATGATGTCAGATCACTGACTAAGTGAGATGCTTACGATTGTTTATCTGCTGTTTGTAGCAGAAATACTCTCCTAGCCTTCTTGACTGATTAAATAACTTTCGTAACCATAGTCGTTATGATGTCATCATTATCCCCGGTTCTATACTAACGCCATCGGCAAGGTCCGGCCTGTTTGTACCCACAGGGTCTGAGAGATCTCCATCACGTGTGGTCTGCCGAGGTAGGTGCTCAAGATAGTTTTCAGAAAACATGTTCAATAGTCTGAGGTGTGGTATTCTAGGCACACTCTTGACACTGAGGGTCACGGAATATTAAATTCCCTGACAGTTTCCGAAATGGAATGTCCCGTGTTTCTAGCTCCAGCGTTCAAAGTCTGTTAATTCTTGTCGTGCGGCCATAATCACGGCGGAAGCCTTTTCAGATGAATCACGTGACTAAAACTGACAGCTCCGTCAAAGCATTGCCATTTTATACCCTGTGTGCTTGATATAACGGCCATCTGTATATATGTAATCGCTACTCCAGTTTTGTCACCTCAGTGTAAACAAGTCTGAGGTGAGAATATTCTTAAATGACTGTAATATGATTTTCATTAATTAACTCAGGACTTATAGTCGTATAGAAGTAATTGAAACATCCAGAACCAATTCGATCAGCAGAGCACGGTATTTTGGTAGAAACACCTGAAAACCAGTCCTCCATTTGTTCCATACAAACGTAACATAATTACTAAACTGCACTTGACCTTGTATTGAAATGGAGAGCTTTTGTCTTAAAGAGAAAGTTGTTATGGTGCGCTATACTAATAATATAGGTTGATAGCTTACAATGTTGGTCAAGTTTGCTTGCGCTTAGAAAAGTTATCATTTGCTTCTTGCATATGCTTTCAGTATGAAGTTAATGTTGGATCTTTAAAACATAGACTATTTCCATACATGCAGCGTTTCGTTCTTAATAAGAAAAGCTTAGAAATAAATAAGCAATCAATACGTTTCGGCGGCTCCGATATTATCGAGGTATCGCATCGATTCTGGTTCCGAACACCTACAACTGAAGTCAGGGCTGGCCTGAATCACAGTGCCGAATGAACAATAATTTGTCGTTCACAGTACATTAATCGTATTCCATTGACACCACGAGGAAGGTTCTGGGACCCGCAAATAAGTCAAGAAATTTCATTTTGTGTAATTGTAATACAATGAAATTACTAAACATTGTGAAACAGTACACATTCTAGGCTCGAATGGCAAATTTATTGACGTCGTGGTTTTCTTGGGCCCACATTGTTATGATGTTTATGTGTAGTGGAACAGTTGTTACCTCACGTTTGGAAGCTATTTCTGTTGTGACGTATTTATCCCATTAGACAGAGTGGAAAGTTTAACTGCTGCAGTAACATAACGGCTGCACTAGTTGCACCAATGTTATACACGGACATTATCGCTGCATTTATTTCCTCGAAATCTATCTATTTCGGCCATGACTGTATTGACTGTGACTATCCTTTAGACGACTACTAACTAATTCTGGTCGTCTCCCCACTTGTTAGTGAGTGCTACGTTGCTAGGTTGTCAGGACCTGCCCTCTTCAATCTCTTTTTCAAATCATTTTACACGCAAGTGGCACAATACTGCATCGTAGCTAATAGCATTTCGTGCTGCAGATCACAAGTTCAAACACAGCCACTAGCATTAATTTGCTATTAAGTATTTATAACTTAAGGAAGGTTCTTGAAATGTGTAATGTTTGTGATGTTTGTGTATTATGGAATATTCGATGTAAGTATGAATACCAGCATTCTGAAGTATTCGCTGTTTATATCAACACCAGCATTCTGCAATATTTGATGTCTGTATAAATAGCTACACTCTCCGTGCAGGAGTTCACTTCTGTTGTAGCTCCACGTTGACGTCAGTAATAAAAATTGCTTTAGTTCTAAGTGGTCTATTAAGCTGATGACCCTACCTACGGATTTGGACTTGACTATGGTTTCGACGTGACAACATTACGAAACATTAGTGTCAAATTGCACTCTTAAAGTAATTTGCAGCGAAGCAATATGTCAATAGAACATTGCTCTGGCATTATTCCGGTTACTAATATGTGAGGTTTTACTAGCCATGCAAGATGTTGTCAAATCCAGTTTGAAAATATCGGGACTTACGGACTTGAGAATAAAAGATGTCTTTGTGACAAGGATCTAAGATTCGGAACATAAGAAGCACGTAAATTAATATTTTCTTATAATACATTGATACAGCTACACTTGCATACAAAAGATAGGTTCGTTATATATATATATATATATATATATATATATATATATATATATATATATATATAATCAGTCATTACCTTTCACCACAGACAACGCTGTGGCCGATAGGCTTCACTGAACGACCGACAGCAGCGGCGTTTCCGTAGAGTTGTCAATGCTGACAGACACACAACACTGCGTGAAATAACCGCATAAATCAATGTGGGACGCACGACGAGCGTACCCGCTAGGACAATACGGCGAAATTTGGCCTTAATGGGCTATGTGCAGCAGACGACCGACGTGAGTGCCTTTGTTAACAACACGACGTCGCCTGCAGCGCCTCTCCTGTGCTCTTGACCGTATCAGTTGCACCCTGGATAACTGGAAAACTGTGGCCTGCTCAGACGAATACCGATTTCAGTTGATAAGAGCTCGTAGTAGAGTTCGAGTGTGGTGCAGACGCTACGAATCCGTGGACCCAAGGTGTCAACAAGTGTTAGCTGTTGGTGGCTCCATAATAGAGTGGTTTGTGTTTATATGGAATCGACTGGCTACTCGGCTATGTTCGGCTACTTGGAAAACATTAGCAGCCTTCCATGAACTTCATGATCCCAAACAGCTACGTAATTTTTATGGTAGACAATACGCCATGTCAGCGGGTGACAGTTGTTTGCGATTGGTTTGAAGAATATTCTGGGCAATTCAAGCAAACGATTTGGCCACCCAGATAGCCCGACATGAACTCCGTCGAACACTTATGGTATAGAATCGAGAGGTCAGTTCGTGCACAAATCCCTGCGTCGGCAACACTTTCGCAGTTGAGTCGATGCTACGTTGAGTTGCTGCACTACGCCGAAGAAAAAGAGCTGCGACCAGACATTAGGAGGTACGCCATGTCTTAAGTCGCTTGCTTGCGTCCGTCTGCGTAGGTAGGCTAGTCTCACGAAATTCTTTGGCGCTTTTTACCCGATTTTTACTAACAGATACGCTGATTCGTGAGGAAGGGTTAAGCATGTAGTTTATATACATTTGATACATACTGTCTGAATTATGACGAATTGAAATGGAATTGTGAAAACGATACCATTGTCACCTAGCAAACAGCCACTTTAACCAGACACAGCTGCAGTGTCTCGTGAATGCAGCAAGCAGGACCTAATTCGTAATATCTCATGTGGTGGTGTAGCGGGCAGTAGAACGTTTGGCTGGAAGAAGAAAGGTTGTGGGATCATATCCCGGAAGAGTTCCCTTTCTCCACTCTGTGTCTTAACCTAGTATCACCTCTGAAAGATCTGGCGATACGCATTTCGAAATATGGCTACAATTTCAATCTGCCAATTGCTGCTTCCCTCAGATTCGCACGCTCAATTCACTGCAAATTCCTTGAACAATGGGCAGTCAGTTACTCTACACTAAAGTATCGTAGTAAATATGGGCAATGACGGAAAGGTAACCACTTCATTATCAGGCTGTGATGAGACACAGTTTAAAATAATGAACCAATAAATCCCCTCCAATCATTTGAGAACAATTGCATTGCGAAGAAAACACGCGAATCCAAAATATGTGATGTTTTATTTTTTTTTCTAGGAGTAAAATTTTTTCCAAAAAGCAACTTTGCTTCGTTGACTGGCTAAAACCGGTACGGATATTTTTCGGTATTTGTTTGGCCTTTGTCATATCAGGTGCTTTTATTTTTTATTAATAGCCGGATAAAATAGTCGCAATATCAATTACCCATTGCAACAATGCTAAACCCGTCCATTTTTAAATAAAACGTCTTTTAAGGTTCAAATGGTTGAAATGGCTCTGAGCACTATGGAACTTAACATCTGAGGTCAACAGTCCCCTTAACTTAGAACTACTTAAACTTAACTAACCTAAGGACATTACACACATCCATGCCCGAGGCAGGATTCGAACCGGCGACCGTAGCAGCAGCACGGTTCCGAACTGAAGCGCCTAGAACCGCTCGGTCATAGCGGCCGGCTTTTGTTAAAACAACGAGTGTTTGCATTGCTTTGAAATATTGTGTTATAATAGAAAACGAGAAGAACGGTCAGTTCTATGTTAATAACAATACCGACAGAAACGGACATCAAACGAATAGTATAAGAATCGGTATAGCTTTACTGGGTCTATAATGTACCAGTTACCATGTGGCGTGGGCTATGAGATGGTATGCGAGTAGAAGCAGTGTGCAGGACTTGGGCTATCAGGTCTATACGGCAGTTTCTCACTGTCATAGTCGAACATCACTCCTATTACAAAATGGAACCATTCCTCATCTGAGGTATTGAAGTGTGGTATCAGTGAATTACGCTAGTCCATTACTTTAAAAGATTAAAAATGGGAGAAGTCACAACAAAATTGCGACATCATATAAGGGGAAAACTTGGAACTTAACAATTCACTCTCAGTTTAAAATAAAACCACAAACCAACTCATCTACTGCCTGTATACACAACATGCCTTTATCTGCTTTTAACAAATGAAAACGGACAAATTAAAACGAAAAATAGAGTTCTTCAACCTCAGTTTTTACCCTATAGCAATGCCCAAGAAGTGGTATGAACCACTATTACAACACGATTTTTGAGCAGAGTTACAAAAATTTCCAATAACTTGGAGGATGTTTAGAGAATGAATTTTCACTTGCAGCGGAGTGTGCGCCGATATGTAACTTCCTGGTAGGCTAAATCTGTGTGCCTGAACGAGGCTTGAACCTGGGATCTTCGCCCTTCACGCACAAGCACTCTACCAACTGAGCTACCCAAGTACGATTCATGACCAATTGTCTCAGTTGGTAGAGCACTTGCCTGTCGAAGGTAAAGGCCTCAGGTTCCAGTCTCACACCAGCACACAGTTTTAACCTGCCAGGAAGTTTCATATCAGCGCACACTCCACCTCAGGGTGAAAATTCATTCCATAAACGAGCTAAACTTGTATTGTCATGCGTGGTTTATTATTATTATTTATTTGCGTCACCTCTGCCAGCCTCTGACACAAATTGAATCATTCACACACACATACACCCATGATTCGCATACAGTTTTTGCATTCGTTGTAAACATATTTCTAACATCACGTTGTGATCCCATTATTGCCATGAGATATCACTCCCTCTCCAGTCCAATATGGAACACATAGCATTCATGCCTCCAGTCAACTTTCCTGTCGCGTACCACTTACATTGCATAAGTTATATGGAAGTGACGATATTTAATTAGTTAACGTTGTTCTCTGAAATTTATTCATAACCCCACGCAGTAGCCTGCTAGCAAAATACGCTACGCCACACAAGCTGTCTGACTGTACATACTTAATGCTACCTGTGCGTAGTCGGGCTGGGTCACTCGTGTGCGAAGGCATATCAGAAAGTCTTTGCCCCTATTTTCTATAAGCTACGTAGTTCCCACACCGATTCATACATTTGTCCCATTGCAACACTAAATTTGATGTGCCCCTGGAAAAGAATTTGTCTGGCCGATTATGGAACCACCTTCGGACTGCTGTCTTCGTTCATTATTACTTGTGAATGGCTGTTCTACCAGGAACTTCTTCAGTGGCGCTAAAACGTGCAAATCAGTAGGGGCGAGGTCTGGACTGTATGGTAAGTGGTCCAGAATGGCTGGAGCTTTTTGGCAGTTCTGAGTGCCACATGTAGTCTCGCATTGTCGTGCAGGAGAATCACGTTGGCCACATCGAGAATCCCTCGGCCTTCACCTGACTGCAGCTCTTGGATGTGACAGTGTGGAACAAATACTGTCGACATTGACGGTTGAACCTTGTGGCGTGAAATCCATCAGGAGCAGTCCACGTCTATCTCAAAAGGTCGTTAAAAAGGCTCTGAGCTCTATGCGACTTAACTTCTGAGGTTATCAGTCGCCTAGAACTTAGAACTAATTAAACCTAACTAACCTAAGGACATCACACACATCCATGCCAGAGGCAAGATTCGAACCTGCGACCGTAGCGGTTGCTCGGCTCCAGACTGTAGCGCCTAGAACCGCACGGCCACTCCGGCCGGCAAAAGGTCGTTAACATCACTTTCCCAGCAGATGGCGCTGAACAGATTTTTTTATGTTATTTATTTATTTATTTATTTATTTTATTTATTTATTTATTTTGTCAGAGGCGAACCTAGATGTTTCCACACCATGCTCTGGTGCTTGAATTCCGTTATGAAATGCAATATCCACGTTTTATCGCCAGTAATATTGGGGTCCAGGAAACTTTGACCCCCCTTGGAATACCATTGCAGATGATTCAGGGAAGACACACTGGGCAACAAAAAAAGATTTTTTTAAAAAAGTCTAGGGTTTTCCCGCTGAATTAGACTAATTTTGATGCCCTGAGTCCGAAAATGACCTTGGTTTTGTTCTATCAGGTCAGGATTTTTTGCTACAGAAATTTTTAAAAATCGATTTTTCGTAAAAAGCAAATTTCTTTGTATCATATGCTGGGAAACCCCGGAAGATTTTTTCCGTTTTCAAGAAATAAAAGTCAACGTATGCAAATTCATTAAGTTTTTATTTACTCCATCAAATTAAATAAGCATATTTATCATAATACTAGTATAACAATGAGCGTTACGTGACACAAAAGTTCAGAGTTCACGGCATGAATCGGCGTTTCTTCGATTCCCGTTTGTGAGCAGCTGCTGGGTTGTCTCTCTTCAGCATCCAGCAGTAGTCCGCCATCATGACTGCGTCCCACCTCCCCTGGTACCTATCCTCCATTTGGCGCATGTCCTGATGGAACCTTTCTCCCTGCTCGTCGCTCATCGCCCCAAGGTTTTCAGTAAACTTCTCCATGTGTGAGTACAGGAAGTGCATCTTTATACTCATAAAACAGCCGAGCTTTTGAAAGGCCTCTATCATGCTGCTGATGAGTCTGGCGTGGTTTGCTGCCTTCGTGTTCCCCAGGAAGTTGTTCACCACCTGCACAAACGATTTCCACGCGGCGCACTCTAACGTGTTCATGGAGTTTTCGAACTCTGTGTCCTTTATGAGCTGCCGTATCTGTGGCCCATCGAAAATGCCGGCCTTCAGCTTCTCAATGGTCAGTCGCGGAAAGGTAGTGGAAGTACCTCCCATCCTTGTCCAGAGCACGCGTGAACTGTTTCATTAACCCAAGCTTCATGTGTAGCGGTGGGATCAATATCTTCTCCCGGTCAACAAGAGGTTCGTTTATGATGTTTCTCGCACCAGGTACTAACTGCTCTCGTGGCGGCCACACTTTCTTTACATAGTGCTGGGCTCTGTCTCGACTGTCCCACATAGATATAAAGCATGGGTATTTCGTGAACCCGGACTGCTGACCAAGTAGAAAGTTCACCATCTTGAAGTCGACGCAGATGATCCATTGGTGCTGCTCATATTGGATTTTGTCGAGCACGTACTTCACTGCTTCATATTTCTCTACGGGAGTTGTGCAGTGAGCAAGAGGGATTGAGGCGAACTCGTTCCCGTTGTGGAGGAGCACACACTTCAAATAGCGCTTGCAGCTGTCAATAAAGACTCGCCAATCTCTCGGATCGTATGTAGGAGCCCCGAGTAGTCCTCATGCCTTCTACGAAAGAAAGTGATACGCGCGTCTTCGCCAAGTAGATTTTTCTCTTTGAGTCTGGAGGCCAACAGCTCGGATGAAGTCTTCGACAAGCTGAGATCCCGAACAAGATCATTAAGCTCACATTGTGAATAGAGCTGCCGACCATCTTGTGCTTCATACTCCTCGTCTGCTATATATCCTCCCTCGTCTGCAGTGGTGGCCTCGTCGTCGATGTTAGGAAGCTCTGTGAACGCTGGTACAGGAATTTCTTCGCAGTGAGCAACTGGACGGCGGGCAGATGGAAGGTCGGGGTACTGGAGGCTGTGCCGATTCTTCCGGTTGATGCCAGTAGTATTGATGGCGAAGAAGTAACAATCCGATGCATGGTCCAAGGGCTCCCTCCAAACCATCGGAATCCCAAACTTCAGTGAAGTTTTCGTGCCCTTCGTCCACCGCCGGAGGTATTCCACGCACTTCTTGCAGACCGTGTGCGGTGCCCAGGGCTTATCTTGGTCACCCAGCTTGACTTGAAAGTAAGCCAGGTAGGCGTTCTTCACAAATCCCGTGATGTTCTTCCTGTCCACTGAAAGCGTGTATTCTCCGCAGATGTAGCAGAAAACGTCTGGATTATTCATGCGTGAACGTCGCGCAGAAGCCATATCAATCTGAAATAGTAATAGAAATATGCAGTTGACTGTCAGACAATAAAAATTAGAATAAATTTTATACTATAGTAAGAAAAAAAGGCATCTATTGGAATGATTAACTGTTACAATCTTAAAGGCTTCTTTTGTTTTCATATGTCCTGAATAATCCCCTTAAAACCCCTAATATTAGCATATTGAAGCCTATAAAAAGGCTTACATTTCAGGGGAAAATGGTCATGTAGGCCTATGGGTGTATCTCAAAAAGTTGACCTGATAGAGCAAAATCAATGTGATATTCGGACTCAGAACACCAAAATTAGTCTAAATCAGCTGAGAAACCCATGACGTTTTCTTGGTTGTTGCCCAGTGACATCATTCGCTTGCCTTCCATCATGTCGTCCAACTGCTTAGGCACCCACTGACATGAAACCTTCCGGTACCATAGCGCTCCTGGAACGATGTCGTAAGCACTCCCATACAATACGCCAAGATGTCGGGAAATGGTCGTGATTTGCACGCACCGATCTGCTTCCAACATAGCATCGGTGCGAGATTATGGTCATCAGTCAGCAACAAACGCGGCCACCACGATCGCTCATTGAGATGCAAGACCTCATGGCCTTTGTCGAACTAACAACACCACCACGACCTCACAGTTTTCAAAGCGAGTCAGTTTTCCCCACATGTGGGCTGCATTTCCCTGTAGATCTCGATGGGTGTTCGTCCCTTGCTCCATAGAAAACAAATCAAGCTTCGTTGCTCTAACGCCACGGACGTGTGAACCACAACCGCCGTGCGGCGGAGCTACCGGAAGATAAGGTCGGAACGAACCAAGATGGGTCCAACGCTGGGAATGGATATGTCGACTTCGCATTTATAACCTAATTTGGCTACAAAAAGTAGGGGCTAGGACTTGCTGATTTGGTCTCACACATGTAGTGTCCCCCGTCGCGTTTTTCAATCTGTATCTGAAGGATAACTTCGAGAAACACTGTAGGTATTTTGATACGGTTCTCACTGATACTACCGCTACGCAAGACAACTCGTCCGGCTGCAGGCACAAGGGGAACACGCCGTAGGCGGCTCTCTGACACAGTGGAAACTTGGTAGGTTGAAAGAGGAGCGAAAATAAACGGACACGTACTTCGACTTACAGTCAATATTTTTCGAGAGAATCACACTCCAGCTTTCGACGCTACTTCGTCAGTCCACTAGCGCATCGTACACTACTGACCATTAAAATTGCTACACAACGAAGATGAGGTGCTACAGACATGAAGTTTAACCGACAGGAAGAAGATGCTGTGATATGCAAATGATTAGCTTGCCACATTGTGCACTCACACAAGGTTGGCGCCGGTGGCGGCACCTACAATTTGCTGACATGAGGAAAGTTTCCAACCGATTACTCACACACAAACAGCAGTTCACCGGCGTTGCCTGGTGAAACGTTGTTGTGATGCCTCGTGTAAGTAGGAGAAATGCGTACCATCACGTTTCCGACTTTGATAAGGGTCGGATTCTAGCCTATCGCAATTGCGGTTTATCGTATCGGGACATTGCTGCTCGCGTTGGTCGAGATCCAATGACTGTTAGCATAATATGGAATCAGTGTAACGGATCGTGCAGCCACGTGTCCATCCCTGAGACAACAGATGGGGACGTTTGCAACACAACAACCACATGCACGAACAGTTCTACGACGTTTGCAGCAGCATGGACTATCAGCTCGGAGACCATGGCTGCGGTTACCCTTGACGCTGCATCACAGACAGGAGCGCCTGCGATGGTGTACTCAACGGCGAACCTGGATGCATGAATGGCAAAACGTCATTTTTTCGGATGAATCCAGGTTCTAATTACAGCATCATGATGGTCGCATCCGTGTTTGGCGACATCGCGGTGAACGCACATTGGAAGCGTGTATTCGCCATCGCCATACTGGCGTATCACCCGGCGTGATGGTATGGGGTGCCATTGGTTACACGTCTCGGTCACCTCTTGTTCGCACTGACGGCGCTTTGAACAGTGGACGTTACATTTCAGATGTGTTACGACCCGTGGCTCTGCCCATCATTCGATCCTTGCGAAACCCTACATTTCAGCAGGATAATGGACGACCGCATGTTGCAGGTCCTGTCCAGCACATTCTCCAGATCTCTCACCAATTGAAAACGTCTGGTCAATGGGTACCGAGCAACTGGCTCGTCACAATACGCCAGTCACTCTTCTTGATGAACTGTGGTATCGTGTTGAAGCTGCATGGGCAGCTGTACCTGTACACGCCATCCAAGCTCTGTTTGACTCAATGCTCAGGCTATCAAGGCCGTTATTACGGCCAGAGGTGGTTGTTCTGGGCACAGATTTCTCTGGATCTATGCACGCAAATTGCGTGAAAATGTACTCACGTGTCAGTTTTAGTTTAATATATTTGTCCAATGAATACCCGTTTATCATCTGCATTTCTTCTTGGTGTAGCAATTTTAATGGCCAGTAGTGTACTCATCCTAAATTATACTAAGGACAAAGACACACACCCATGTCCGACCGCTCATCTAATCCCGCGCGGCTGTAGTTAACTGCCAAAGCATTTGCAGCGAAGCGCCAGAGTTCGATGTGCATCTGGAAAGCAATGAAGCCTACGGAATCTGAGGTACAGAAACATGGTTGCGCCTGACATTGGTAGTTATAACGTTTTCGGGAAAATTTAACTTACTGTAAAAAAGATTGGGTAGTGGGAAATGCGGTTGTTGTATTTGTCTTAGTAAACAAGGAACTCAGACCCGCAGAGTCAGAATTTGAAGCTGAATGAGAGATTCTTTGGGCAAGACTCTTTGGGCAAAATGGCAATTGTATCATTCGATCGACCAGCAGATTCACGTCCTGTTGTTGTTGTGGTCTTCAGTCCTGAGACTGGTTTGATGCAGCTCTCCATGCTACTCTATCCTGTGCAAGCTTTTTCATCTCCCAGTACCTACTGCAACATACATCCTTCTGAATCTGCTTAGTGTATTCATCTCTTGGTCTCCCTCTACAATTTTTACCCTCCACGCTGCCCTCGAATACTAAATTGGTGATCCCTTGATGCCTCAGAACATGTCCTACCAACCGATCCCTTCTTCTGGTCAAGTTGTGCCACAAACTTCTCTTCTCCTCAATCCTATTCAATACTTCCTCATTAGTTATGTGATCTACCCATCTAATCTTCAGCATTCTTCTGTAGCACCACATTTCGAAAGCTTCTATTCTCTTCTTGTCCAAACTATTTATCGTCCATGTTTCACTTCCATACATGGCTACACTCCATACGAATACTTTCAGAAATGACTTCCTGACACTTAAATCAATACTGGATGTTAACAAATTTCTCTTCTTCAGAAACGCTTTCCTTGCCATTGCCAGCCTACATTTTATATCCTCTCTACTTCGATCATCATCAGTTATTTTGCTCACGAAATAGCAAAACTCCTTTACTACTTTAAGTGCCTCATTTCCTAATCTAATTCCCTCAGCATCACCCGACTTAATTAGACTACATTCCATTATCCTTGTTTTGCTTTTGTTGATGTTCATCTTATATCCTCCTTTCAAGACACTGTCCATTCCATTCAACTGCTCTTCCAAGTCCTTTGCTGTCTCTGACAGAATTACAGTGTCATCGGCGAACCTCAAAGTTTTTATTTCTTCTCCATGAATTTTAATACCTACTCCGAATTTTTCTTTTGTTTCCTTTACTGTTTGCTCAATATACAGATTGAACAACATCGGGGAGAGGCTACAACCCAGTCTTACTCCCTTCCCAACCACTGATTCCCTTTCATGTCCCTCGACTCTTATAACTGCCATCTGGTTTCTGTACAAATTGTAAATAGCCTTTTGCTCCTTGTATTTTACCCCTGCCACCGTTAGAATTTGAAAGAGAGTATTCCAGTCAACATTGTCAAAAGCTTTCTCTAAGTCTACAAATGCTAGAAACGTAGGTTTGCCTTTCCTTAATCTTTCTTCTAAGGTAAGTCGTAAGGTCAGTATTGCCTCACGTGTTCCAGTGTTTCTACGGAATACAAACTGATCTTCCCCGAGGTTGGCTTCTACTAGTTTTGCCATTCATCTGTAAAGAATTCGTGTTAGTATTTTGCAGCTGTGACTTATTAAACTGATAGTTCGGTAATTTTCACATCTGTCAACACCTGCTTTCTTTGTGATTGGAATTATTATATTCTTCTTGAAGTCTGAGGTTATTTCGCCTGTTTCATACATCTTGCTCACCAGATGGTAGAGTTTTGTCAGGACTGGCTCTCCCAGGGCCGTCAGTAGTTCCAATGGAATATTGTCTACTCTGGGGGCCTTGTTTCGACTCAGGTCTTTCAGTGTTCTGTCAAACTCTTCACGCAGTATCATATCTCCCATTTCATCTTCATCTACATCCTCTTCCATTTCCATAATATTGTCCTCAAGTACATCGCCCTTGTATAGACCCTCTATATACTCCTTCCACCTTTCTGCTTTCCATTCTTTGCTTAGAACTGGGTTTCCATCTGAGCTCTTGATATTGATACAAGTCGTTCTCTTATCTCCAAAGGTCTCTTTAATTTTTCTGCAGGCGGTATCTATCTTACCCCTAGTGAGGTAGGCCTCTACATCCTTACATTTGCCCTCTAGCCATCCCTGCTTAGCCATTTTGCACTTCCTGTCGATCACATTTTTGAGACGTTTGTATTCCTTTTTGCCTGCTTCACTTACTGCATTTTTATATTTTCTCCTTTCATGAATTAAATTCAAAATTTCTTCTGTTATCCAAGGATTTCTACTAGCCCTCGTCTTTTTACCTACTTGATCCTCTGCTGCCTTCACCACTTCATCCTTCAAAGCTACCCATTCTTCTTCTACTGTATTTATTTCCCCCATTCCTGTCAATTGCTCCCTTATGCTCTCCCTGAATCTCTGTACAACCTCTGGTTCTTTTAGATTATCCAGGTCCCATCTCCTTAAATTCCCACCTTTTTGCAGTTTCTTCAGTTTTAATCTACAGTTCATAACCAATAGATTGTGGTCAGAGTCCACATCTGCCCCTGGAAATGCCTTACAATTTAAAACCTGGTCCTAAATCTCTGTCTTACCATTAGATAATCTATCTGATACCTTTTAGTATCTCCAGGGTTCTTCCATGTATACAACCTTCTTTCATGATTCTTAAACCAAGTGTTAGTTATGATTATGTTGTGCTCTGTGCAAAATTGTACCAGGCGGCTTCCTCTTTCATTTCTTAGCACCAATCCATATTCACCTACTATGTTTCCTTCTCTCCCTTTTCCTACACTCCTATTGTAAGCGAAAAGTTCAGAGGAAACCTCATTTGTTTGCACGTAAGTTCCCCAATCATACGGTAATTTTTGATGGAGATTTTGGTCATGCAACAACCCAATTGTAAAATTACAATTTTGGTAGAAACGATCATGACAACTCATCCTTGTAAAATGTTATGCAATCCCTTCTTCGAAAACTACTTAGAACATAAAGATTGGAAACGAACTCTTGTACACCAACTTTTGTGTACAGTCACACGTGAGTGAGACAGGAACTGAAATTTAGGCTACCAAAGCAAATGCTAAAATGTTTGACTCCAGTTCATATATTCCTCAACAAAGGAAAAACCCAGAAGAATTACCCCACTTTAATTTTCGTAGCATGTAGAACATATCCTGAGCCAAAATATAATGAGATATTTCGAACAAAATGCAAAAATGACCTACTTAATGCCAGCCAGCTGAGTAAGGGTGGCGGCACCCGACATTCAGGACGGAGATGGTGCTGGTTCATCTGAAGGGCCGCAAGGTATACCTCCCATGAAGAATTCCGACCATCAGTCCCGCTAAATAACACTTCCTCAACGGTGGTAAGGTGTGCATAGTATGTCATGTAAGAGGGAATAACACAGATACAGTCGATTTTGAAACTGTTCTTCGTTATTTTTTTGTGAAAAAAATGACAGTTTCCCTTCACAAAGTATCATACAATGCAAGGATAAGAGATGTTAATATCAAATCTCTAAAAACAAGATTTATGTAACCCCTTGCTATATTCGCAACAACTTCTCAGATATAAAATCATTGGTAGGCTAAAAGCTCTTAGAGAAGTCAGTGAGCACGTAAGGCAATAAATTCAGGGACAGTGCTTTACCGATCCCGAACACTACGTTGTTTTAGAAGTATACGGTAGTTGCGAATGGCAGACCACTTTCTGTTCCAGCATAAATAACTGCCTGATAGCATCATTAAGATACGTTATTCGTGATGTGCACAGTTTGCCAGCCGGCCGCGGTGGCCGTGCGGTTCTAGGCGCTGCAGTCCGGAACCACGGGACCGCTACGGTCGCAGGTTCGAATCCTGCCTCGGGCATGGATGTGTGTGACGTCCTTAGGTTAGTTAGGTTTAAGTAGTTCTAAGTTCTAGGGGACTGATGACCTAAGATGTTAAGTCCCATAGTGCTCACAGCCATTTGAACCATTTGCACAGTTTGCCCGTAAAATGCTGTTCAGCTGTGTTTCAATTTTATTAAGGCAGATTCAGCAGTGAAATCATGGTTATCTAATGGGGTTGTTTTAAATATGATCTCAAATTGAAAAAAAAAGAAACTACTGTTTACAACAGACAGTGTTGAGAAAGATGTGGAAAACGATATAGAATGTCCATAAGATTGGTATGTCTCCACAGTAATTGCAGTAATTATCTGATCAAGTTTTATATTGTAAAATTGTTAATTTTCCAATTTATTGTTTATTCCTCACTAATAAATTATAAAATAATGAAGTAATTATGAAACAGATTGCGCCCGTGTCTGTATGCGTATTTTCGTGTGTGTGTGTGTGTGCGAGAGAGAGAGGGAGAGAGAGAGAGAGAGAGAGAGAGAGAGAGAGAGGAAGAGAAGAAATTATTACTTTGGATAAGAGGCAATACAAGGGTGTACAGTATTTTGGAGATTAGAGGTTTAGATATACAAATACGTCTGTACATAAATGATGCATAATTTTGATCCTAGAATCACTTTTCACATTATTACGGAGGTATGGTAATGTATACAGTCAACACTGTGTTTCACAGAAATAATTAAAATACCATTTTCATCTGTCGTAAAATTCTAGAGATCTGTAATTATAACTGCATATAGCAATAGCGCTTAGCGTTCATCATTTAGCTTTCACCATTTAGCGTTAACTATTTGGTGTTTACCGTTAGTTATTCAGCATTTACTGTCTACCATATAGCACTTACCATTTAGTGTCTACCATTTAGCTTTTAGTGTTACCTGTTCAGTGTTTAAAGTCAAGCATTTAGTGTTTATGAATAGCTTTCAGCATTTACTCATTAGCGTTTATCACTTATGGTAGTATTTAATGTTTAGTGTTTATGGTACCACATTTTCCATTTACCATTATATGCTTTTTGTTTACCTTTTAGCATTCACTGGAGGTTATGTGGGGCATAAAGAACAAAACTCATCTATTTCCACCATATTGGAATTTTGTTACTCCTCTATGACTGGTCCGAAGAAATAGAGGTAAATTATAGAGGATACATTCGCTCTCTAAGTAAGTTACGTAACTTGAATGCCATTTTATATTAGAAATAATGCATATAATTGGCTTTCAAATACATAACGAATATTTTTTTTTACTTTCAAGCGTAGGCTGCATGTTTTACTGCATTTCTGACACGTCATTTAAATATTACAAAAAATGGGAATGAGCGTATGGCACCGTTGGCCGAGAGGCCCCATCTGGGGAAGTTCGGCCGCCAAGTGCAAGTCTTACTTCAGCAGAAGCCACACTGGGTGTCTTGCCCGCCGGTGATGAGGATGAAATGATGATGAGGACAACACAACAGCCAGTCCACGAGCGCTGATAAATCTCCAATCCGGCCGGGAATCGGACCAGGGTCCGCTTGCACGAAGGAAGGGGGGGGGGGGGGGTGAGGCAAGCACGTTTCCACCCAGCGAAGCAGGCGGACATTTAAATATTACTCTCCCACTGGTTGGAAAGATGAGAGAATTGTTCTGTTTCCGTCATCTTGGAATTTTAGTATTGTGACTGAGGTAAGGAGTACTATGCTGTGAACGGTTGGAGATACAGTGGATTGGGAGGGGAGAGGGCAGGGGAGTATGTTTTTAACTTTCTGTTTACAGGACGTCTTGTTTTAATACTTTTCTCCGATTCCTTGGTAAATGGCAGGAGAGATGTTGGGGAATGAAGCACAGTTGAGCTAGCTACTTCACGCCGAGTCACACTTTGTCGCTGTGTTAGCGGTTCTATGTGCCTCACCCGTCGCTGTTGTCGCAAACCTCATGTGTACGGAGTGTTTTGGCAAAATGTCAACAGTACTGCCCATTGGCTTATTTCATTACCACACTGGTTGTGCTGGTCCCCACAGCGAATATGTGCATTGCAAAAACTTTAAAAAAAAATTACTCGGCCGCTGAGATCGCAGAAACTGCCACAGAGAGACTGCGGGCAGGTGGCTTTGTGCGTAGTTAAGGAAGCACAAACAAAAGTGCATTATGAATGTGTGAAGAATTAAACTACAGTGATAGAAAAAAGTATTCTGAATAAAGGCCACTGTCGTTTGCTAGCCTTCCAGCGACTAAATAATCAATGCACTGCCGTTTATTGCTCGTACTACACTGTGCAATAGTATGACGTACAAGAATCTTCCAGGTGTTATTCCGTCATATACTTTTTCTACATTCGCATAATGAGTTCCATACGCAAATTTTCTTACAAGGCTTTATGCCGGTGTAATATTTTACCCTTGTGTATACTCTTTCGTAAACTAATGTATGATGAAGAAATGTAGCGCTATGACTAGGCCTAGGTCGTTGTCACCATGTAAAAACAATTGCGTTAGAAATTGCAAACGGCGTCGTTTATGAGCTAAAGAAGACAACAGCTAGCCTTGTTGATTACAGACGGTATACTAACGGCAGTTTGCGATCTTGAACCGTGTGGCTGGCTGTGATTAGGATGTAAACAATAAGTTTATTTCAACTAGCAAGCTGCTGCACGCACTCATTTTGAGGTGGTTCTGTAATGAAACTAATAAACCTTGCCTTATTGGCGTCTTGCTTGAAAACAAAATGTGGGGGTGCAGCAACGTGTAGTCAGTCGTCAGTTTTTCTGCAATCATAATATCCTCTGGCGAAAGGGCGGTCAAGTTCTATCCTTGCGGAAGTGTTACAGCATCAAGGAACCGTGCAGGATTTGAGGAAGAATATTGTTAGGCATAAATGTCTCCACATACGAAAAATGAATTGACCAACATATACTACCTCCCCGTTCAGGATTTTGCGGAGATGTTTTTAATGTATCAACAGAGTGGCTGGCTCACCCACGATTTTTGTAAGCGGTCAGCCGGTTACATTTCCCTGTGTTGTTATTTTAGCTCTTCTGTGTTTTGTTTTCACTCTGTTCTACTTTCTATGTCTTTCTTGATCTTCCCTCCTCACTGGTTTTAGTGCATGTGAGATTGCCTGTGCGATAGGGAGATTGTCTGGTCATTTCGAGGGCACGTTTGTACGACAGTTTTAGTTCTTATCCACATTCGTTTGTTTCAATAAATGTCACGGCGCTGATAACCTCGCTGTCGGGCGCCCATTAGATGCCAAAACACACACATACACCTTTCAGGAATATATAGAAGGGGTTCGTAACGCCGTTATGGCTTTGGAGATTGAGTGATGAGGAAGCGATCGAAACTGCTGTGTTCTGCAAGCGGCTAAGCTCGAAGACCGACCGCGCTTGATATTTTGTAATAAGCCCGTGACTTTTGCCGAATTACACAGATTAGTGCATCAGGCTGATTCGATTCGTTTCACCGATACTAATCGGGAAGGTGCGAGGTGCGTTTCACAAAAACCGAGAGTTGGACAGGGCGCGGAGAGTAGTCGAGATGCCACGTTGGTTAAAGCCAAGTGGTGTTTCCGATGCGGTGATCCTGGACTAATGGTGAGTTGGTGTCTTGCGCCACGGAACCAGCGTCTGACCAGCTGACACCGAATGCGTGCGGGTGCGTTGAATTTTAAATCTCCTATTTAATGCTGCAGCCGCATTCGACGTTCTGTAAATTCACTTTTGCCCCTTGTTTGTGCTGCAGTAAACCATGAATTCGTGTGTGCTGTAATTGATTCAGAAAGTATCCTTTAACTGCTTGATTATTACTTGTATATTTTCAGTCGCAGCAGTTGTGAGTTTCCTAGCCTAAAGCCGGTCTTGCAGGGAGCTCGTACTGCCAATGGGCAGGTGTTGCCTCTGACTGGTAGCTATGAGTTTTCTTGGCCCGTCCAATTCGAAATTGTCAAGAATTTTTTGCGTTAATGGTCTTGTGTTGCGACTGGATTCGGCGTAGTAGTTTTATCATGAATTATGTGGGTAGGACGTTTTCTTTTAAATTTTACACCAAAAAGAGCTACGAATTGTGCCAGTGTATTCCGGTCACAGGGAAAAACAGCGTTACTGTGCATGATGTAAGTGTAAGGTAGGTCATGTTTGTGATCCTGAGGTCAGTGATTCCGGTGTCAACCTGTGGTTGATTATAGGCTATTAAATAAGAAGTTGGTCATTGAATCTGTGCCGCTGTCGGACTTGCACCACTGTTTCACCTGGTTTTCTGGTACTCGTTCTTTTATATATTCTCGATCTTAATCAGGCTTATCACGAGATCCCACTGACTGAAAATTCTAGACAACTGACAGCGTTTCGTCCGGATTGTATTATGTTCTACCATTCCTAGACCGGCAAGGGAACTTGCTGTTCCAACAGGACAATGCACGTCCGCATGTATCCCGTGCCACCCAACGTGCTCTAGAAGGTGTAAGTCAACTACCCTGGCCAGCAAGATCTCCGGATCTGTCCCCCATTGAGCATGTTTGGGACTGGATGAAGCGTCGTCTCACGCGGTCTGCACGTCCAGCACGAGCGCTGGTCCAACTGAGGCGCCAGGTGGAAATGGCATGGCAAGCCGTTCCACAGGACTACATCCAGCATCTCTACGATCGTCTCCATGGGAGAACAGCAGCCTGCATTGCTGCGAAAGGTGGATATACACTGTACTAGTGCCGACATTGTGCATGCTCTGTTGCCTCTGTCTATGTGCCTGTGGTTCTGTCAGTGTGATCATGTGATGTATCTGACCCCAGGAATGTGTCAATAAAGTTTCCCCTTCCTGGGACAATGAATTCACGGTGTTCTTATTACAATTTCCAGGAGTGTAATTACAGCAGGCCAAAGGACAAGCATGGTACACAGCAATGGAAGAATACGGTGTCTTTACCTTTCATTAGTAAGGTTACAGATCAATTCGGCAAAATTTTTCCGAAACATAAAGTGAAACCGATATTCAAACCTACCAGCAAAAGAGGACAAGTACTTCGTTCTGTTAAAGATAGAAGGCCACCATTATCATCTAGCGGTGTGGATGAAATTCCGTGTACTTGTGCAAGGTCTACATTGGTACTACGAAAAGAAGTGTGAATACGAGGGTAAAGGAGCATAAAAGTCTTTGCCGACTGAGAAAAATAGATAAATCGGCCGTTGCGGAACATGCACTTCAGTCAGGTGACCATGTACTTAAGTTTTCTGAAACTACAGTTTTAAGTGCTACCTCGAACTATTATCCACGACTGTATAGGGAGGCTATTGGAATTTATAAACATGAAGATAATTTTAATAGAATAGAAGAGGCCTTGAAATTAAGCGGGATATGGACAGTGGCGTTACAGAATCGATAAGTGATTTTTACCTATGACAGACTATAATCGATAGTTATATTTTATCCTTGACTAGTTTTCTCTCTGCTACTATGTGCAAGACAGACCACGCCCACTTTCCTCGGTATTTGGGCCGCTTTCCGACGCCCGACTCGTCAGTCGGCAGGACTCAGCAGGACCAGCCATACCTCTGAGGATGTCCAACGTGGTATTGGACGAAACGTTAGGAACAGAAGAATACCATGGACCATGGCCATATAACCCGGAAGAATTATCAACACCAGTCCCAATACTTGCAGGGGATTTTTGAAATCGTCAAGTGATCACTTTCTCATGAATACGCTCTTTGTTGATTACGTACGCTCCTCCCATGTAATAGTGACAGCAACCGGTACATTCTGTTCATGTGTTGATGCCTGCTCAAATTAGTCTGGTTGGTACCAAGAAGTAGGGTGACTGTTGGGTGAACTGTTCTTCACTTGTCATCGATGTTTTTCATAAATGTCACTCCCTGTACCATTGCCGTGCAATGATCCTGTCTTCTTTTCTACAACTGGTTACAGATTCTGCTTCGACAACGCACGATCTCATTCGACGACTATACCATACTGACCGAAACCATGATTTGTTGAAGGAGTGAACTACAATCTGCAGGCAGCCATTATTATTTTCCATTCTCATTCACTCCACAAGTGGGTTCCTTATGTACCATGGTTTAATTTGGCGGTCTACCATGAAGTCCTTAAAACCAACCACCTCCTTGATGTTTGCGCATGGTCTCAACTTTCCTTGGCCAATCTGTGGTCAGTTAATGCCCTGCTCCCTCAGAAATGGACACGTCACCTAATTTAAGAGAACTGGAAACAAGTGTGACGAAATATTAGTATCACACACTAGAGGCAGGTGCGCCGCTACAGTCAGGGGCAAAGCGAGTTAAAGGTGCCTGTTGGTGATAAGGTTTCATCCAAAACCTTTCTGCCGAGCGCGAAGATATGGCCCCAATTTCTCATAAATTGGCACTGTGCTTTGCAGCACTTTGTGAGGTAATCCAGGTTCTTAAGCCAGTCACCTAAATAGTACGTAACATTGCTACTGGGAAGTTTTCTAGAGTACATATCTCCAAGGTCAAGGGATGGACGTAAATTCTCCGTTCCTCGTTTGACATAAATTAGCGGACGGGAGTTGTGGAGATTTTGATGGGGAATAATGAGCTGTGGCGCTTGATTCGATATATCACTAGTGGGCTGGCTCCCGATCCTTGCATGGAAAATTGTGTGGCTGGTGGTATGAAGCAAGTCCCAGAGATGGCGCGAGTGGTATGTCGGCATCGAGTGAGTCCACAGAATATAGACGGGGAGCTGCGCTATGGAGAGCAGCAGCTGTTACGAACTTGGAGATGATGCCGCGAGTGGCGTGTGTGGAGTCAAGGAGAGGGACTGTGTCCTGGTCGGTGAGGTTGCCTGCCTGTGTGGTGTTTGGACGCCGGCCTCACTACTGGGAAGAGCGAAGACCTTCAGCTGCTGATTTTCATCCAGAACCTCTCGGTGACCTATGTGACCAATTCCAGTTTCTGAATGTGGTAAGACACTTCGCCTGATAACGGCATGTTTACATGTAAAGGACAACGCCGTGCTCTGCTTGAAAGTTCTAGTGAAACTTATGGGCAAGAGTTCCAGCATTGGTTGAGGCGTAATTAGGCTCCACTTAAGACAGCTAATGTTCTGAAGGAGTGTAATATGTGGTAGTCAAAATGTTATATAGTTGTGGCTGTTAGACGGATCGCTTTGCTCTTATTAGCCCAATATTTTACCTTGAGTTTGGTGGCTATTATTAATGTTCCAGCAATAATATTCATTGCCTCGCTTTTGGTGGAGTCCCCAGTTTGTTGTACCTTCAATTCAAAGCAATTGCTAATGTGAACAGGCAGTTTTTGTATAGACTAATGTAGGAACGTTACTATCACTTCCGTTAGGGGGATTTGGTTTGTTCCCCCTTTGTAATTTTTCATCCTTGTATGCAACAATATGTTCATTTAGAGTTTTAGTGTGCCGTAGTTGAGTCCATCTGGGGTCCTGTGTGATGTGGGTAGTTAACAGGCGGCAGTTTAGGGCAGATCTCCGCTGCCATGGCCGGTCACGGGTCTGGTGCTGCTCCCTTAGTGACAGTGAGGTGCTGGTGTTAGAAAAGACCGAGCCATCTCATGTCGGCCTGATGGCAGTTGGAGGTAAGAAGTGTGAAACAGTAAAAAGTTTACTGTATGTACCTTACACTCTTATACACATATGGCTTTATTCAGACGACCGCCAACGTTTAAATTCGGACCTTATTTCGCACTGATCTCTTGGTGTTTAATGAATCATTTGTTGAGCGTCTTCAATATCTTACACTTCGTGAACACAGTGGCGCATGATCCTTAATTACAATTGTTAATGGGAAGGTTATTAACATAGTCTAGTAAGAGCCAGGCGCGTATTTTTCAAAAATTGCAAATATTGTTCAAATTGTTTTTAAAAGATAAGTTGTTTCAGACAGGTGGTTTAGTGAGCGCTAGGCGGATATTTTCTTAAGCCTAAAATTCATTTATATTCTTACGAACATCAGCATTTTGGAGTACTGTGAAGAATATTAACTACAAACGGTTTACTGTGTACTAAATACATCATTGGTGTATTTCATGCAGGAAGAAATTTGCTGCATTGGTCCACACATTCACTGGTTAAACTTGTACAAATGAATTATCGTCCAAACTGTGAATGATATTGCCGTTTCTGCGCTAACCATCCCACTCCATAGCCTTGTATTCTGAACTGTCCCTATGACCGCCCCCCCCCCCCCCCCCTTCGTCACCACACACAGGGCACACCACTCTTTGGACAGTTCTTGTTTGGCTACCATGGGGCCTCAGCCTTTGCAGAAACTTTTGCCTTCTGTGTTGCATGTCCATGCTCCTGCTATCCTTTTTTCGCATCTTTGGAGAACCTGTCCGCGATATTTTTTGGAACGTGTTCTGAATTTTCAGTAGCCTGACATCGGAACAGGCCCCACAATTTTTTTTCTTTCTTTCCACTTCGTACTCAATCTCCTATTATTCATCCGCTTCAAAGCCTGAGGTTCCTCTTTATTTGTTTCTCCTCCCTCCCTGGGTGCTCCTGAAAGCTAGTCCATGCTTCTGCCACGTGACAGGTGACTGGGTAACGCGTAATTCCCAGCCCTTGGTAGACACTTAGGGTCCGCATGTACTCCCTGGTACAGGGCAGTCCCAGAGAGAGGTGACTGACTGCCTGAGCTATTACGAGGGCCACTCTATTTTTTTATAAATCCATCTTTTATTCTACATGTGTGACAGTTTTACAGTGTGTAGATACATCCTTCAGGCACTGTGATGCGTCTGTCAGCAGTCACCATTCCGTAAACTCTCTGCACATTGTCTGGAGTGTGTGCAGTACGAGACGTGCCGCTGCAAGGACAATCCTTAATATTGCCGTGCCCTCTTTCATGGCATAACCTGTTTGCCCAATGACTAACTGTACTGCGATCGACAGCAGCATCTCTATACACCTTTTTCAACCTCTTGTGGATGTTTCCCACTGTCTCGTTTTCACAGCACAAGAATTCTATGACACCATGTTGCTTCTGACTAACATCAAGTGTAGCGGCCATCTTGAAGACATGCTGTGACGACACCACTCACGGGAACAGGTTGAACTAAGTTTGAAAACAACCAGGAAGGATGTATCTACACACTGTAAGACATTCACACATGCAAAATGAAAACTGTATTCTTAGAAAAATAGTGTGCATTTCTTTTGGAGTGACCCTCGTACCTTCACAAATTTCCAACTGGCCCCTCTGTCAGGAGCTTGGGAGGTGTGACATGAGGTGTGAACGATCACCTAAAGTGGGCATGCCACCCCTCTGGGGGGGGGGGGGGCAGTTGGAAGCAGGACGCCATTGCATTTGAGACGCTGGCAAGCACGGAGGATTTGCTCACAATGAGACAGTCATCATCTCAGTCTATATCTACTAAATGCAGATGGAATGAAGATAAACATTCCCAGACTCTCTCAGCTTCACTTCAGGTCCTTGTGGTGTCACATACCGAAGAAGGTCAGTTCTTTTCTACAGTTAATCCATTTAATAGTCAGAGAGGTGCTGATGCAGTTAGTGGCCCTGTGAAATCCTGCTCTCGTTTATGTAACGGCAATTTGCTTAGGAAGACTAATTGTGTTACTCAAGCCCAACGACTGGTGGCAGCTTCGCTCCTCCATGACTCACCTGTTCATGTTGAGGCCCATCGAAAGCTGAATTTTTCGCGTGTTGTTGTTTGCAATCATTTGCTCGATGATATGACCATCGTCAATGAAGTCCATTAGGTAATGTAAAATGTTGATGCAACCTTAGTGACTAAATGCACTCTTTTTCTCACGTTTAACAGGATAGTGCTCCCATCAATGATCAGAGCAGGCTATGAAGTCATCAAAGACCAACTGCACATTCCAATTCCGATGCGGTACTACCAGTGTCAACCTTACAACCACACTCGAAGATCCTGTCGAAACAGAACAAAATGTGTTACTTGTGTTAGGGATGCTCATGAGGGCGATCGCCCATCTCCTTCTTCCCACTATATCAACTGCAATGGCAACCATGCAGCATTATCCCGAGAATGTCACATGTGTCTCGATGAGGGGACCGCCTGGGAGATCTGGATAAAGAAAAAGTCCTTATGCTGTCTCTCCCAAGCTGTTGCTTACTAGAAAACCCTGCGTTTTACCATCTGGCACTTACACTACTGTTCTTGCTACACCTCGCTCCACGAAAGACACATCCACGCTGGCTTGAGACCTCAAATTCTGCACCAGAGTTGTAAAATCGCCCAGTGTAACGGTAGCATCCCCATCTCCTTCTCCTCCAGCTGTGCAACAAGCAACTATACCTTCACCTTTTGGGGCGAATTCACTGCTACACAATCGAGAGCCTGGAAAGGACAGAAGGAACTCTCCCATGAACACTTTTTACATCCCTCTGGCCAACAAACATGCTAGTATTCCTCCGCCAACCGCAAAGGCTCCCAGAAATCTTACAAAGGCAAATGGTCTCTTTTGCCTAATCGACTATCCTCTACAACGGTGTCGATGGTGCGCACCGCCAACCGCTTTTCCGCCCTGAAACCCGCAGGCCAACC